>NW_017537501.1:901160-907344 GCF_001853355.1 Bactrocera latifrons | reverse complement strand
AAATAATAAAAAAAAATTGAAAAAAGAGTAACAGAACAAAACTTTTTCGTCTCAAATTATAAACACTTCGCTAATTAGTTTTTCGCAGCTTTTAATATTTTTATATTAGAAATAAAAGCTTTAAAAAATATACAAATATTATTCGAACGTAGAAATATACAAATATAAAGGCGTAATAATATACTCAGCAGTTCCAGATACATAAATATACAAGTGAATAAATAGGCAAATTAAAAATATCTACATATGTATAAATATGTATGACACGCCCCTTCACATGTGAAAGCGTACAAACATGAGAGCGTGAATCTTGCATATCCTGAGCGTGGTGAACTCAAAACTTGCCAAAGGAAAAGACTTTATGTTGTCACAACAACAAGGAAAGCGCCGACAATAACGAAATCAATATAAAAGCAGTAAAAATCTCAAAAATTCTTGCATGAATTCCATTTTGCATAAATTGTTATTGTTATTGCTTGCAATTATTACAAATATGTGTACAAGAACAAAAAAAAAATAATTATTATTATTATAAAATATCCTTCGTAGTCTTGAGCTTTGGCAATTTTTAGAGATCACGCTGCATAAATTACATACATATTTCTAGCAAACTTCTTAGCAAATATAATTGCACGCATTCATTTACCATACAAAAATATATTGTGTGTATGTATGTGTGCACAAACCATTTCTATCGTTTCGCGCATTTATATAATTTATATAGCTTGACTTGTATTGGAACTGGGAGAGGCAGTCGATGCATTGTCGCAAATGCTATCACTTGTCGTATCCTCCGCACTTGCCAGATATTGCTTGGTAAGCGCTGCCAGCGACGTTGAAGCTGCTTCTTCTTCAGCCGCTTCCTCGAACGCTGTCAGCGCATTGCCATTTGCAGCGTTTGGCTTCTCTAATAGTTGACTCATTGCCTTCAAGTTGCTCGGCTTTTCTTCGTCGTGGTTTATATTGAGCGTCGTGTCGTTCATGCGATGATAGTGCGGCTTCTGCGACGTACTCGGCCGAGAGTAATCCAAATGGTCGTATTCATCTAAGAATGTGAGTTAAATTTATTATTTATTTATATTTTCAATAAAGTGTAGTGCGTAAGACACTAAACAATTAACAAAACAGAGTTATTTGAGATGTATTTAAGGAACAATGCATTGGTTTGAGTGAACGAAGCGAATAAGCGGTGCTAACTAAGCGCTGAATTTTTTGCGAAAAAGTGCTGATGTGACGTATGTTTTGAAGTGTACTCGTACGTTTCCAAACTAACTTAATTTATGATAGGCATGAGAGTTAGGCGGCAGCGATGAGCTGGAAGTCTTTTATATAGCAGACATAGAGTACTAGGATAAGCCTGCTTTTGTGGCTTTATTTTTTTAAAGTATATTCAAGATTGTAAAAACTATTTATTTTAGGATTCAAGGTTAGATCTGGACATCAAATAGTTTGTGAACGAATAGGCAAAAATTCTAAAACTTTTATTTTGCGATTCAAGCTTATATTTTGACGTCAAATATCTTTTAAACGAATCATATGACTTTTGTGTAGACCTTTAAAATCTCTACAAGAGTACTCGTATAAACTTGAATTTTCACTATTGCTGATTTCTTGAAAGCAACTTAGGACACTTTTGAATAACCGTTCCCACGACAGTCGGGTCTACCTAACCGGAACGGACCCGGACTTTTATCCAGTAAAGGACGGTAAACTCGGCAGAATTCTGTCGCTACAGCAACAACAACAATAACCTCGATTTTGTTACATATTCCGTGGACATATGTATGTAACATGAACGGCATATGGAATGTAATAGAACCTTTTATATTTTTGAGAGACCCTAAAACGTTTACATAAAACGAAAGCGATAAATATACACCATATATTTACATATAGCAAAATTTGTAGAATTAAGCATTAGAATTTGTATAGTTAACCCATAGCTGTCTGTGTATGCGTCACCTGACGTTTTTCTTTATTGGCGCAGATACCGTTTAAGCCATTATAGCCGAGTACAGCTCACGTTACTCGGAAAAAAAATTCTTGTTAAAATTTGAAACAATATTTAAGCTCACAAAAGGTAACAGTGTGAGTAACTAAACGTAATGGAAATATTGCCACGCCCACAAAAATACGGAAAGTGCGTTACTACAAAAAGTATTTAAAAATAAATTTTGTGTAAGACATTAAAAAAAAGAGAAATCTTAGAGTTTTATAAACTGTGAGTAAAAATTTAAATAGAACTACTTCTCTAATTCAACTTCTATGGTAATACTGCAACAAATCGGATTTTACCCAGACCACATAACGGGTTTTTTCGACACTATTAAAAACACTCAATCTCTTAAGCGTCACAACAAAGATTAAAGTATTAAGTGACTAATTTATATGATCAAATAGTGGGAAATTAATATTCGATAATTTTTTTTTAAGTTTTAATAAGTTTGCTATGAAGTTCGTACCATTCACAAGGAAATGTCAGATACCCTATAAGAAATATATTGTGGTATTCGGTATTTGGTATTCGTGGTTTGGTGCGCCATGAATATGAGTATTTTCAGTCGATCGAAGAGATTAAAGAAAATTCGCAGAAGGAGCAAAAGGCCATTCCAAAAAGGGCTTATGAAAAGTGTTTCGAAAAATGGAAAAATCGTTGGCGTTGTATTGCATCTGCTGGCGATTACTTTGAAGACGACTAGATGATGAATAGTTAAATTTTTTGCGTTTTATTTTAATTATTATCAACGCGAAGAGCTGAGCCAATTTAGTCATGCCCGCATGTTGATTTGCAATCAAGCGAAGTAGTCCATCAGTTTTTTGAAATATCGGTCTTAAATTTTGCACATTCTTTTTTCCCGAAGAAGCTCCTCATTTGTTGGAACCGCCGAGATCGGACCACTATAGCATATAGCTCTCCTGATCCAAATTAACTTCCAAATCCAAATTAACTTGCCAGGTAATTTGGCATAAATTATTGTCTAAGGCAACCCACACTATCTGAACAAATGTCGGAGCACTATAGCACATAGCTGTCATACCAACGGAGCGATCAAAATCAAGTTTTGGTACTATAATGTAAAACTTTTTCATTCGACAATACTTTCAAGAAATTTGGCGTGGTACAATCGGCGAACAAACTTTTGAGATCGCACTACTGTAGCAAGTAACTACCATATAAACAAGCCAATCAAAGTCAAGTTCTTGTATGAAAACTTTTGTATTTTTGAACGGTATTATAACTGCGGTGTAACCGAATTTAATGTTTGTGTTTTACATATTTCTGAATTTGGATTTAATCCTTGACAATCGCAAATATAATCGCCTTATTATTAACGTGTGATAATCATGCTACCAATAGTGTCAAGGAGTAAACACTAAAGCTACTATAAAACGAGCAATAACAAACTTCTAAAATATATACAAAAAACTATAGGAAAAATGGACGATATATATGTAGTTATATACGCACACCAGATCACATATTGTTGGCTTGAATTCGTTTTCTTACCCTCAGGGAATAGTTGCTTGCAATAGACTTTGACTATGTAAGCACATACATTTGCATGTATGTAAGTATGTTTCGCATTAAATTGGCGTTTGCGTTTTTTGCGTATTGAAATTGATGAAATTACAATGCATTTAAATATGTATGTGTGTGGACAAATCGAAAAGCGAAATACTTACCGGGATTATTGTAACCCTCTTTTTGCTTGATCTCATCGTAGACATGCTCCACTTTCAGGGGATCTTCATACGAATTATAGATATTCGGATTGGTGAGATCAGCAGTGAAATTCTTGGCGGACATATCATGCGAAAAGTTGCCAGAATACGAAGCAGCTGCTAAGTAAGGAGAGAAAATTTGAAAATTATTACAACAACAAACCAAAATATATTATTTAACTCACAGCCGGTGCTGGAATTCGAGTTGTAATTGTAAAGATCACTGCGCCCCAAATTATTGATCTTCGGACGCATATCGTTGAGTAGACGTTGTTGTTGCTGCTGCTCTGGAAAACCATAAACGGGATTGTCGAAATTGTGCCGATCCGCCCAGTTCTGACTGGGATCGCTTATATACTGCACATGTTGGATTTCGGTTTTCAAATTCGAGACGCGCCGACGATAATAGAACACGAGTGCCATTATTATGCCGCATAAGATGAGGAATATGAATGAACCCCACACGACGGCTGAACGATTGGCTGTAAAAATGTAATTTGAGCAATTTAGAATTGTTTAACGAACGCAAAAATATATGTATGTATGTAGATATACTTACAACCCGCTTGCGCCTCTTGTATGCGTTCTTCCGCCAATAAGCGGTCACAATTGGCGCCGGTATAACCCTTGCGACAAACGCAGCCAACAGCAATGTGACAGACGAAGTTCTGTGATGGACATTCGCATTGGGTGATGCAGTGTTTGCCGTAGAAACCTTCGGGACAGACTGAAAAGTGTAGAAGGAAAATAATTGTTAGTTTGAGGGTAGAGAATTTGTATTTGAGTTAAGATGTTCTGTTTAGTATATGTATTTTGACGGAAAAGTTCTGCGGAAGATTTATTTTCCTTTGCGCATTGACGAATACCGCAGTCGATAGAGCGAGGAGAGTAACGAGATATATACAAAAACATTGACAAAGTTCAACAATTTAAGAGACAGCGGTTCCAGCTCTGAGAGTATTCGACGTGGGACGCGGGAAGCAGAGGGAGAGGAGTACCAATAAAGAAGAGGATATGCATATTTCAATCTGAGTCGCTCGGAGTTCTCCGGTGGACCGGTGCTATATAGCAATTAAAGCAATAAATTGATGAAGCCCTGCATACTATATCCTCCCCATGCGACGGGTTTCTCTTCACGTCCCTATTCACATCAAATCTTTTTTTGTAGACTTGGGCATTTTATATCGAACTGCTTCATAAATCAAATCCCGTTTCTCTAAACCACAAATAATTCCGATAAACGGAATGCATAACTCTAAATTCAGTCAGTTGAAACGAAGCCATAAGCCCCAGGAAAACAAAATTGATTTCGATGCGACGTGGTCTTACCTTCTTCACAACGCGTCCCCATCCAGCCTGCGGGACAAACACAGAAACCGTCATTCTTGCGACAAGTGCCACCATTTTGACAACGGCAATGCTGCGAACAATTGGGACCATAGTATTCATCCGGACAGGAGATGTTGCAATTGGCGCCAGTCCAACCCGGCAAGCACAAGCATTGACCGGATACATGATTACACTCGCCGCCATGTTCACAATGACATTTATTCTTGCAGCCAGGGCCATAGTAACCGTCCGGACAGGGATGCTTACAGGTCAAGCCAATATAGCCGGGTCGGCAGACAATCTCACCGGTAATGTGATCGCAGCTAGTATTATCTGTCAAAGAAAAATATTAAAAATTATGTTTCAATTGAAAAAAAAAAAAAAAAAATTATATCACTCACTTTGCGCCGAATCGGGGCAACGTTCCTTGCAGCCAACGCCGAAGAAGCCATGCGGACACGGCTCCGAACAGTCAACGCCAGTCCAGCCAGCCGCACAGATGCAACGTCCGCTATCGGGATCGCAGGAAGAGTTGTTCAGGCATCTGCAAACTTGATCACAATTTTCACCATAATAGCCAACGGGACAATTGGTTTCGCAATGTACACCTTTTTTGGCGTAATATTTGAGCGCAATGTATTTTTGCCCACAAAAACAAAGTTAACGCAAACGTAAACAACGCAATGCAACGCAAACGTACGAACAATAAATACAGCAACGTAATGGAACGAAAGTTATGGGTAAAGAAGAAAAATAATTAAAATTAACCGTTATAAAAAATGGTGTTACTTTTGGTTTGTTGTTGAGTGTTTATGTATGAATTTGTAGAGAGGAGCGGAATTGTGAAGGAGTGTTCATGCTTTTGAGAGTTAAATGTGCTTGGCTGAAAGTGAGGTTAGTTTAGTAATGAATATTCTAAATAAATGTTTTAATTCCTTAAGAACTTCTTGTTTAACAAATCATTAAAAAAAAACAAAAAAAAAAACAAATGCTTGCAACAATTCTATGAATATCTAAATTCTTTAAATAAATATTTAAGACAAACTTTAAATTACATTTTTTAGAAATGGGTTAAAAATATAAAAAATTATAAAATTAATAAAAAACAATGTTGGCCTTTTTTAAATATTAT
>NW_017537501.1:881115-900260 GCF_001853355.1 Bactrocera latifrons | reverse complement strand
TACAATATTTTTGGTTTAAAAATATGTTTAATATGGTATTTTTTTTTTATCTTGGAACCAAATTGTTTTTATTTATAATTTTAAGCATTTTAAAAAATATATAACAACTATTTTTGAAATCGAAGTCGAAATTCTTTATTTTCAATAATCTTGTCAAATGTTAGTTTTTGAATGAAAAATGTTAAAAGTGAAGCCATGATAAAATATATTTATAGTAGATTTCAAATTTAGAGTCAATACTAGGGCCACATTTCAAATAAAGTTTCTTACGATGCTTATGCAGTATGTAGGAGTGTCTACTGATGAGGGCGTGTATGGATTAATGGCTTAATATGTGAGATAAGTTATGTATGAATGTATTGTATCAACATAGTTTAGACGAAGCAGCTGCTCCGACAAACCACACAACCACCCACCCACTGCCGGAAGACCTACCTCCCCAACCCTGCTTGCAGACACACTTCCCGCTCGCCGCATCACAGGCGATCGTATTGTTCGCATCACATTCGCATTGCAACTCGCAGCCGAGACCAAAGGTGAACGGCTCACACTTCTGATCACACTTCTCACCCATCCAGCCAGGCGCGCAAGTGCACGCGCCATTTTGTGGATTACAGCCGGCGTTGTTGTAGCAATTACATTTGAATTTACAATTTTCACCATAAGAATTCAGATCGCACGGACGATCGCATTTGATATTCCGCCAACCGGCGGTGCAGCTACATTGACCCGTCTCATGTGAGCACAACGCGCCATTCTGACAATCGCATTTTTGCGCGCAATCCTGTCCGTAACGTCCATCCGGGCAGCGCTCCTCGCAACGCTCACCCTGATAGCCCGGCGCACATATGCACGTGCCATTGACGGGCGAACAACGCGCCGAATTCGCACACTCACAACTCAATTCACAACTCGGTCCATACTTCAGGAATGGGCATGGTCGATTACACTGCGCGCCGCTCCAGCCATTCTGGCAGTAACACTTGCCCGACACCGGATGGCAGTATTCCGTATTGAGCGCATCACAATCACACGTCTTATTACAATCGTCACCGTACTTGTCGAATGTGCAAATGCGTTCGCTGCAATCGTCACCTTTCCAGCCAGGCGCGCATTGACAAGCGCCAGTCGCCTTGTCGCAGCTACCATCATTCTGACACTTGCATTTCTCCGTACAGTTCAAGCCGTAAGTGTTGAGCGGGCACTCGTCGTAGCAGAGCTCACCCAAATAGCCGGGCGGACATTCACATTGGCCGCTGATATGATGGCATGGTCCACCTTTGAAGCATTCGCATTGCTCCTTGCACTGTGCGCCGTAGAAACCAATCGGACATTTATTGGCGCAGACGTCACCCGTCCAACCGGGCGGACACAGGCAAGCGCCACTGCGCGGATCGCATGTGCCGTCATTCTGACAGCGACAATCTTGTTTGCACTGCACGCCGTGTTTGCCGTCCGGACATAAACTCTCACATCTTGGCGTGACGTGGAAGACACGAAAAACAAAAAACAAAACGAAAAACAAAAGAACAATATAAAACAAGTTGGTTGGACAACTAGGCTAGCCATAAAATAGTATATTCATGTATATATGTATGGCCAGCGGAATTTCATAATATAGAGCGTTAGTAACCCAAAACCCGTGAAAACTTACAATGGCCCCGTATAACCGGGCGCACAACTGCATTCGCCCGAGATGTGATGACAGCTGCCGCCATTCTCACAGCGACACTCCTCCATACACTTGGCACCGTAATGATCTGGCGGACATGTGTCGCCACACTTCTCACCCCGATATCCTTTGGCGCACTCGCAATCGCCGGTGGCCGGGTCGCAGGTGGCATTATTCAAGCAGTCGCATGCCTTGCTGCAATCACGTCCCCAGTAACCCGTCGGACAATCTGTATTGGAATTATCGTTCGATTATTTATGTGCTTACGAGAAAAAAAAAAACAAATAATTTTGCTATTTTGCTTTCGTTGCTTTTGGCTCATTTTCAACATAATCCACTGTGCTTTGCGATTGCAGACAGTTAGACCCACAGCCTTTTTGGTGTTAATATTGCCACACAGTCACATTTTTTAGTTTTTATTTTATTTTTTTTTTTTGTTCAAATTTACGCACGTAAAGCGAAGCGTTTGCGGGGACATTGATGGGGAAAAAATGATTATTGGTTTATTCAAAGGATACTGTTAACGGTTTAAACTGGCCTGCTATGCTGTGAGTATACATAGGTAAGTGAGTGGGAGGTGTTCTATGCTTGTGATAAATAAAAATGCCGAAAGTAATAATTAAAAATAAAAAAATAAATATGTAAGTATATAAGCAAAGGCAATTAGCACGTAAAAAAGCAGAAAAAAGCATTATTTTCAAATCAAAGCAATTTACAGCACGTTTGTTGTGATAAGAAAGGGATGTAGTAGGGTGGTTCACGCATTTTGTTTTAAGTTTTTATTTGTTTTGAAAACAAGAAAAAAATAAACATAGGCTGCACCGAAGCTATAACACCCTTCACAAATAAAACAATTTCCATACAAAAACTTTATTTTCATCGGTCAGTTTGTATGGCAGCTATAGGCTATAGTGATCCGATTAGAATAAGATATACGGAGATTATAGTGCTGCCTTGGATAATAATGCATACCAAATTTCGTGCTGATATCTCGTCAAATAAAAAAGTTTTCTATACAAGTACTTGATTTTCCACGGTCAGTTTGTATGGCAGTTATATTATCGATGGTTCCAATAAATGAGCAGCTACTTGACGAGGAAAGGCAGGGCGAAAAATTTCAGATCGACATCTCGAAAACAGAGGCATCGTTTTTTGAAAAATTTGAAGAATTTAATATAAGAAAAAAACCGAATATTTTTTACCAATTTATAACAAAATATATACAAACTTTTAATTGAAGCCAAAAAGTCTACAAACAACTTTTCAATCTAATCAATTCAATACATTAAAAAAATATACATCATGACTAGGGTCATATGTGCATATCACATATATTAATATATCAAAAAACACAAACAAACGTGCTGTCAACACTCTGCGTAAAAAATAGCAAACAGAAATTACAAAACAAAAGGCCAAACAAATGAGAAAAAAGTAAACAACAATTAAGCAATCAAAGTTACAAAAGCAACAAAAAGCACAAATGAACAATAGCATTAAATATTAAATCTAATTTATATCCACGTAGCACCGGTCGTGTCAATTTAGTGCAATTTATATATGATTTATTAATATTTAATGGTTTCTAAATTATTTTGAGCGAATTTTTTCTCTACAAGTGATTCTCACATCGTTTAGAGACACTGAATCACTCATTAAGATAGTATTTAAGGAAAAATCAGTTGTCACACTTAATTGACATTGACGCAGCACTAGAAATACATATGAAATACATACTTATATAGACTCTTAAAATATATAAATATGTATGTATATACACACATGCTGAAGCTTTTGAGTGTTTTTTAAAATGCAATCTCGAAAATTTATTTAACAACAAAGCAATAAAATTATTCCATCAGCATTAGAGGCTTACAAAATATGTTGAAATTTCTTAATTAAGTTGGCAATTTGTACATTTGTACTTAATTAATTAAAAAATTTCTAAAAAAAATTGACCATGCGTCTATAGTGTATGCTTCAGCGTGTGTAACATTCGGGTGCCTTATTTTTAAGCGATATTTTGTTTTCTCTGTGTTATCTGAAGATAATACATATATGCTACTATTTTTGAAGAATTTAAAAAATTGAACTAAGCCGGTATTGCACATAAAAACTTTTACTCGGCGGTATATTTTATAATTTTTGCAATGTATAAGATTTTTTAATAGCAGAAAAAAAAAAAAATATCGTCTTAAAATAAATGCTGCTTATGTAATATAAAATAGTTATAGTTAATAGTTAAACAATTAAAAAACAAATTTAACGAACTCAAATCGCAGGTCTCGCCACCCCAGCCTTGTTCGCATTTGCACTTCTCCGGTGCAATACATTTGCCATGTTCGCAGTCGTGTGTACACTTTGGAATACAGCCATCGCCATTCGGGTTTTCAGTGTAACCATCTGGAAGTGTGTAAAAAATTAATAGAAAAGTTAAAATATAAAAAGGAAGATTCATAGATATAAATTTAGAAAATATAGTAGAGGTACTTTTTTCAATAGCCTTTTATCTGACAAATCATGCGTTAGTCGTTTCAAGCTGTCATGTTATTTTTTTCAGTATTGCTTGGCATTTCATCATGAAAAGACTAACGTCTGAACAAAGTTCATCTTTATTGCGAAAATTCACTTTTTGTAAAGAATGTGTTTCGCATGCTTCTCTCAACTTATGTTCAATATAATCGGCATACCGAGCGTACTATTTGCAACACCGTCACCCATCTTGAGATCCATCATTCATTATTGGATACTATTCGATCGAATAGATTGAACGACTTCGCGAATTTCACGTCGAAAAATTAAATTGAAAGCATACAAAATACAGCTCGACCTTCCTAAACGACATCGCTTTGCTCTATAGATTCCTTAAAAGTTCCATGAAGATCCGAGCCAATTTTTTTTCAACCAATTTCTGGTTTAATGAGTATGTAAACAAGCAAAATGCCGTATATGGGATAAAACTACCAAACTACTCGGTTTGATTTCTGGGTCGGTGGAATTATCGGTCCATATTTCTTCAAAAAAGCTGCCGGTGAGATAACGACGGTTTCGGACCATGATAACCTGATGCTTGATATTGATGATGATGATATTTGATGCTTGAAATTGAAGCTCGTGATCTCAGCGACATCAGGTTTCAAAGCCAATATTCAATTTGAAGTTTTTGTGTTTTTTCTTTACAAGTAGCTAACCTCGAAATGATCAGCCTTTAGAATAATTAGCTTAAAGCAAATTGCTTAACAACTAAATAATTTTAATAACAAGAGTTATAAATTGTTTAATTAGTCTAAATTGTACCTCAGTGATCACTGAGGAAAATAATTGTGATTTCTCACATGATGTTAGAGGAATTCCTCTGATCACCAAGGCAAATATTTTAATAATAGAATAGGTAAACTATTACATTCGGAATTTTAGTAATAAAACAAGGGTTTTTCTACCATTTAGATATTTATTTTAATATTTCGAAAGCTAATTTGATTCAACGACTTGCTGGAAACAGATTACCTTACTTGTAATTTATGTACATATATGCATGTACGCTTACGCTTATGCTAAATATCTGGTAAATATCTCTTAAAGCTATGTAACTCGAATTGGTTCAAGTAAGCAAAGTTTTAGTGGCTTTAGCGGAAGCTAACATTTTTGAAATTGTTAGAAGGAATATTACGGTGTTGAAAAGCATTTTCCTGATATAATATCGAATATTTATATTGGATCCGAGGATAAGGATTTACCGTAATCAGAAACTGCCGTTTATGAGTTATGGTTGGAGGTAAAGGAAACCGTTGAGTTTCGAATAAATTTGTTAGAATAACTCAAATTGTGTAAATTTACTTGAAACCCGGTTTTTTGTTGAATATTTCTAATATATATAATACATAACTAGAAAGACGTGATATAAAGTATTGCATCGACAGCATGTTGATTTGCGAGATATTAAGCGCCAAACTCGGCCTTATGCTGACTATTAACGTTTTAGCATTTATCATTAAACTCCTTTTTCCAAGAGTAGTGCTTTCATTTTAGTTTTGGTACGATTCTGACAAAGCTATAAAAGATATTCAAAATCTCTAAACTGTGTGTAACTGATTCACAAAACAGTTCGCTGCTTAGTCTAGATTGGATTATTTTTTCGTTTTTCCAACCTTCTAAAAATAATGCTGAAACTTGAATTCGAAGTTTGACGACACCTTTATGTCGACATATGTTATTAAAGCTTCCGAGATTTTTTTTTTTCGTATCGTCTATAACTTAGGGTACGATGTTTTGTTTGAAATGAGGTGAGCACTTCTTATAAGTGCGCCTATAAATTAGGATTAAGCTTTAAGTATTAAAATTTTTCAAAATTTCATCATCTATGAGTCACTTAACCCCCTATGCATAGCTCATAGAATTATATGAGTATATTTTTAACATTTGTCTACAATTCTGAATGGCTCATGAAAATTTACATCATGGCAGGGTATTTTGCGAGGGTCTTTTTCACCTTTTTGTACATTTCTGCATATTTTAAAACATACGTATATTAATTGAGTACAACATTAGTTCTAATATACGCACCACAGCAAGCGCGCACAATGCGTGTTTTCATAAGCGTACGCGTTTTATTAACCGTACGATGTTTGATTTGATATGAGGAGCAACGCGGCGGCACATTGAGACACCAAACCGTTTGACGCTCCTGATATGATTGCAATTCGGTGGTTGTCACTTCGACGGGATAACTGCAAGTGAAATATTGTAAATATTAAAAAAAAAAAAAAAAACTGAATCATTTTTAATTAGAATGTATGCTATGCTCACTTCTCACGCTTCTTGCAGACATTGGGTCCATCCAAGCCCTCAGATAGACTGACTAGCATATCATTCGAATAGACAATGTTGATTATGCTCAAGAGTGTGAAGAGTTGTGCAAATAATTTGCAATAAGTTACTGTTATTGCGGACATTTTGCGTTGAGCGTTTGGCGGATGCGCTAATGTTTTGATAGCGAAGAACGAAAAGTAGATTGACGCTGATGCTATATAAATATTATATAGGCGTACATACACATACACGACTATATATGCGTATGTATATTTATATATTAACTTAGCAGTGCGGTGATATAGTCGCAAAAGTCGCAATTGCTCCAGATGATTAAATTATTTGCAGCATAGTTCCAGATTTTATCTGGCTTTAGAAACGCGTTGATGATTCAATGGGCGGCTGTCGGCAGCACTCACACACTGGCATAACATGCAACTGCAAAGAAAAAGTGAAAATAACACAGGCATTAATTTATTTATTCACTACTGTGACATATGTACATATGTGTTTGTTAACATGTCTAATTTTATTAAAAAGTACATGGTGATTGCAGATAACAGTAGCAAGTGCTAAACGTGTTAACTGGTAAATTCCCTGTTAATAAAAGTACTTGTTCAGAAGGGATATAAAATTTGCTTATTGATGTTAGAAAACCGCTCGGAAATCCCGTTAACAACGATTTGATATTTTTTGCGATATAAATACATGTTTAACCATGCGGAAAAGTACGTAAAGTGAATATAGCCTACTTTGCCTACATAAACAAATTTATTTTTACTTAAAAGTTTTTAAATCATTCGTTCTTTATGAAATGGGTACTTTATTTGAAATAATAACCAAATATTTTCTTTTTTATTTTTAGTTTTTTCGAATATGCATTATTTTTTATTTTTTAAGTTTGGGAGCACTTAGTAAATAAATAAAATTTTATCATGCGTTAAGACAAAGAATTGAACTCTTCGAGAAAAAATTTAATTTTAATTCTATTAAATCGGAAATAGATTCCTTTTTGGTCACTATAGTGCCACTACAGAGTGGTTTTTAAGAGGTTCTCTTAACTACTTTATCTAAGCTAAGTTTTCTTGACACAATTGCAACTGTTCTGACCGGAAACTGTCCAAATTATGGATATATTTTGACAAAGAAATATGAAGGAAGGTGAGGCGGAATCAATTTTATTCTCCTATGTTGTCCACTTTTTCCAGGATGAAGTTGAAATATCTCAGTAGACACACCTTAGTAATCATTGTGAAGACGCTGCGATTGAAATTAGCGGGCTTAGCAAATTTGTGGTGAGCTTAAAACGCTTCGTCGAACTAAAATCGTCTGCTAATCCATATCAAAGAGTATTGGGTATCAAAAAGGAACTGAGGGAACTGAGCTACCTTTGTTATGAGAATTAACTCTACGATGTAACCTAATATGCCTACAGGTAGGCCAAAATTTGTGTTTTAATTGCTGATATTACTGAAAACTGGTGAAAAAATTTTCAGGACGATTTTGTTATTTATGCATCGACGGCGGAAATTTCCAAAGATATGATTCACAACAAACAATCTATGAAAATTAGTCATTAGACTTAAGAACTTTTGTTTTAAATAACGTAAGAACCCAAAAGTTATGAAACATCTTCACAAAGTCCACATCATAGGCAAAAATAAGTCTCGTCTCGTTAGATCGATAAGTAGACTCGCTGGTTTCTATTCGCCAAAATTTGCCGGGTGGCGAATCGAACACATAACTGACTTAGAAGAGATATTGCATTATTTTCTATTCTTTTATTCTAGGTACACTTTTGCGGATTTGATATATCATCTGAACAAATTTGACTCGGACAGATCAAACCGAATCGATATGGTATTTTCGGTATTTTGGTACAACTTTTTTATGTTCGTCTGAAGTTTGATTTCCAAAAGACAATTAAAATGTTTTTCGGGTGATTTTTATAATGTGACAAAGTTTAACAACGAGTTTGCTAAAGATTTTGTGTTTGTTATGGAATCTCGGCAAAGGAATTGTTGAAAAAGCTGAAGGTGAGTCTAGTTTATCACGAGCACCAAATTTAAGCACCGTAAAGCATCCAGAGAAGGATGTGAAGTCATCATTAATGACGTAACAGCATTTCTTATGGATCTACCCTTTTTGGCTAATATTTTGAGGGTCAAAGCTACACTCTTTCAAAAATCAGAATCTTTTGCAAAAACGACGTCCAGTAGTCGTCGCAAAAGAGATGTTTGAGAACGTAGCTGAGAACTCACACCAATCAAACTCATAATTGACGAAGCGTGGATTTATGAATATGGAGTCGAAAATATTCAACAATCTAGTGAATGGCGCTTCAAAAATGAGCTGAAACCGCAAAACCAAAACAAAATTCACTGAAGATCATCAGAGCCGTGCCTTATACTAAGCTAGACACTTAGTGGCACAAATTGGCTTGGCCCAAAAGAGGACTATTTTGAAGGCGATAATGAAGATTTGCATTGAAATACCGAAAATGGTGTTTTTTTTGTCAGTCTAGATAAAATTGATTAGACGGTAAAGGACAATCAAGATAATGTCGAAACTACTTTTTACATTTATGCATTATTATTATTAACTTCGAGACTTGTTTTTTTTAAATATCGATGCACGGTAACTCTATTTATTCGAGAAATGAAAAAAAAAACAACAAGGCTTGGAGAATACAGTTAAAAACGTACACACAATATTTCAAAACAAAAATAATTCGGATACTTAAAAACAAACAAAAGAAACAATATATTTTACTAAAAAAAATAGCAGCTGATTGCTTTATTTTGCATTTGGAGATATCAGCGAAAATTTAGAAGCCTCGGTCTGCAATGCACACATACAATGATGGTTTAAATTACGTGCCACTATTGGCGGCACAAAGCGCCGCACCACACATGAGCAACGGCAGCGGAGTTTGCTTCAACACAGCACGACGGTGATAAGAACAAACCACAAATTCACAGCACAACACAAAAAAAAATTTCAATGATTATATGATATCAACTAATTTTCCATTCTATTCGCTTAGTGCCGCACGAGGGATGTCACCGACGACATTGGGCAGCGTCATCTGTTACAATGGCAACTATGAGGGCGATCTCAGCATGTTCGGCAGCAAGCCAACACTGCAGCCGCAGACACAGCAACGCCGCCTGGAGCTGGTGGAAACCGATTCGGACACCGAGTACCGACGCGAATTGGAAGCTTATCAACCGCCACAGCGTAGCAATGCGTACCAAAGTAGTGGCATTGAGCGGCAGCTACGGCGACTGCTCATCTACTATGGCGATCGTTTATTGAGCCCCAAGCGACGCCAACAAGCCGCAGCATTCACGAGCAGCATCTATAAGAGTTCCTATTATCAGCGCACAAGTGAATTGTTGTATCGAGCCTGCGTCTGGACGCTGTGGTTGTTGCGTCTGATGCTGTTCACCCTGCTCCGTTTCAGCAACAGCAGCTATGGTTGTTGGCGTAGTTGTATTTTGATGCGGAATACAGCGCGCCGCGTGCTCTGGTGGATGACATTGGCCAAATGTGGCGATGTAAAACTCTTCGTGATGATATTGCTCGGCACACCGCTCGTATTCGTCATCGGCGTGTTGGGCCTACTACTCTCCATCTATTGTGCGCTGCGTGAATGTTTTAGTAATGCAAATTTTCTACGCCGGTTTCATGTCACCTGAATAACACATACACATATATATATATATACGTATATATATGTATGTATACCGCTTCACCATATAGAGAGCGATATATTTTTGGAGCATTTTCAAGGATACTAATTATTAATGAGCAAAATTCCATGTGCCACTTTCATAAAGCGCACTCTACAAAAAAAAATTATATATTTCTCTATATATTTAATATAAGCATTTCACTATTATTAAATTTATTTTGCATAAATTTAGTGCAGCAAATAAATTTTTCACAATTTGCCTCGGATAATAAATATTTTTCCTCTGATTCGGTGACGAGTATTTCCGTTTTCAATTAGCGAGCGACTGATCGTTGACACAAGTGGTTTTGTGCATGAGAGCTTATCATTTTGTAAATATATTCTCCGATTACGCTACGCATGTGTTTGTGCATGGGAGTATTTGCAAAATCTGCTATACGATATGTATGACAGTTATGTTGAACGGTACTTGGCGTGGGACACTTTTTTAGTATTCTTTAATTATGGTAGATATTTGTCATTGGGGCTATTAATATCAGTTTTAAGGAGTGGTATTTGCAATAATAATAATAAAAAATTTAAAATACGAGGGATTAAAAATTTTAAAAAGATAAGATAATGTCTAAATAAAACTGATTTAAATATAATAATAAATATAAAAATTAAGAAAGAGCTAATTCTGCACAATATATTTATAAATACAAAAGGCGTGTGAAATAATTCGAAATGTATTCGAAATTTATAAAAAAGTTGCAACGACTTCACTCACTTTTATGGTCAACCTAACCGACATACTGAGCGTACTAATCGCAACTCATTCACCTATCCTCAGACGCAGCATTCATTATTAGATAACAGTCGATCAAATAGACTACGTCCAGTGATAAAAATATAGCAGCCGTGGCCGAGAATATACACGAAGACCGTGGATAGTAGATTCTGCGACGTTCCCAGCAGCTCGGACTTACGTATGGAACGACTTGGCGCATTTTACGTCGAGATCTTAAATTGAAAGCGTACAAAATACAACTTCTGTGAGAATTAAGGCCGCTCGACCTTCCCAAGCGACAACGCTTCGCTCTATGGGCTCTTGAATGAATCCAAGAAGATCCGACGTTTTCAAGCCAAATTTTGTGCAGCCCATTTCTGGCTCAATGGGTATGTAAACAAGCGAAATGCCGCATATGGAATGAAGAGTAACCTGAAGAAATTGAAGAGGCTGAAATTTTATACAGAAAAAAACAAAACGGTTTGATTTGGTTTGTGGGGTGGTGGAACCATTGCCCATCGGTCCATATTTCTTCAAAAAAGCTACCGGTGAAAACGTAATCGTCAATGACGACCGTCATCGCGCTATGGTAACCGACTATTTGATGCCTAAAATCGAAGCTCGTGATCTCGGCAACATTTGGTTTCAAAAAAACGACACCACTTCACATCACACAGATAATTTCGCGTTTTGGGCCGTTCGATTGGCCACCAAAATCGTGCGATATCATACCATTAAATTTTTTTCTGTGAGATTATGAAAAGTCAAAAATCTATTCTTCGATTCAGAGCAAAATCTCACCTGCGTCATTTGGCAGTTACCAGTATAAATGCTCGAACGAGTCTTCGAAAATTCGAGATCTGAGACGTAACCGCGGCCAAAATTTTAAAGATATAATCATTAAGAAATAATAAATATACAAGAATAAACATTAAATTTTTATCAGGCAACGGACTGTCCACTCTGCAGCATTTCTCAAGCCGTGAGACATTTTTTCTTTCGCTAAAACAACAATATGGCTTCATAGATTTTTCGAAAAATAAGCAAAGTTTGTATCGATATTTTAACTGCTTTATTTATATATTGTCGAGTCCAATTACTTGATTAGTCTTACAATAATATTATATCGAAACTAAAATTAATTGTGACAAATAAGTAACCGGATATTGTAAATAAAACGCAAAATATTTATTTTGTCGCGTTCAAAGTAAATCCCACCAGATGTAAAACATTAACGCCAACAATTTTTCCAGTCTGCGAAACACTTTTCCTAAGCACTTTTTGGGTTGGCTTCCTTCAGCGAAGTTTTTGTATCTTATTGTTCCACGAAGCGGCAATTTGTGTTTGAGGAACAAGAAAAAATCACACGAGGCCAGATATGATGAATACGGTGGTTGGGCGATGGCATTCATGCGTTTTTGACTTTAAATTCGCTCACAAAGAGTACACTTTTTGAAAAACCATGAGCCTTTATCAACGTTCTCAACAATTTCCCACATGACATTTGGTTAGAAATAAACAAATTTTAGTCAAATTCTTTGTTCGATATTTTAGCAAAATATAATATATATTTTTTTTCAATTATCATTTACCCGGAGAGTTGAATTAAAGTTTATAAGATTGTACAGAATGCAATGTTTTGGCACTATATCTTTAAGTGGGTAGTTGGTAATTTTACAAAAATAACTACTAACTATTTTTGTGTAAAAGTCGAGCTTCGTTGGGTTTATCAGCAGCCATTAACCACGTTGTAGAACTTATGAACATAAATGCAGACTAAATGAAAGCATTCGTGAACTCATTAGTTGCCGCTTGTGAGGAAGCTTCAGTCAATTGCAAATCTTCGACGAAAAGCAAATTACAATGATTTTACTGGAAAAAGATAAAAAATGGTCGTCCTTTACCATAATCCATTTAATTTAAAAATATTTGACCATTTCAATTTTTTTTTTGTTTTTTTTTTTTTTTTTGATTTTTTTTTTTTTTTTTTTTTTTTTTTTTTTGAGAGTTAGTTTTATGTTAAAAATAAAGGCTATAAGAAAGCGGGCTACAAAGTAATGCAAAAAAAAATTTGCCTGTGGCTTGAGTGCCACGCATTTATCGCGCTAGAAATGCGAAGTAAAGCTTCATAACAACTTTACCGTAAATGGTTTTCCCAATACGCATTAATCCAAGCCGATAAAATGCGTGTAGGTAATTTCATAATAACAATAATAAATAATAACAATAATAAAACACTTTTAGCTTATCAACGCGGTTGCTACACAGGAAATTCGACCAAGAGCTACGAAAGGCATAAAGTGGACCAAGAGAAATTCACTTAGAAAAATTCCAAAGTCAATGTTTATGCGTAATTTGGTGCTAAAATGCTGATAACTGCAAATTTAGCACATTACGTATGAATGTACATACTTATGTATGATATATTTGGGTGATGTAGGCATAAAAAAAACTGTTTGAAAGTGGAAGTGGAATTGTAATTGCCAGCCAAGTGGCATTGAAATGAAATTCGAGTACAAAAAAATGCTGATATCAAAATATCTGTTCAGAATTCACACATGAGCTAGCATAGTCACTGTAGCCTACACCGAGTATTGAAAAATTCCATATGTGCACAACTGATATAGGGTTACAAAAAGTAACGGGGTGCGTATCGTATATGTTCAGCATAAAAAAATATATAATTGTAAGATTAATATTTTGTCAAAGAAATGATGGAAACAAAGTGTTATGAAAGTGCATGAGAACATTGAAGTTTTCGTAATTTTGCAATTATTTTATTTATTGAAGACCGTTACACCTTCTTCCACGAAAATAAGGAGAAGTCGGGCTTTCAAGTTCAACGATCTCGAAAGTTGGCGATATTCCCTGGTAAAATTATATTTTTAAAATTTTTGCGAAATTTATATCGAAATAAAAATATAATCAGCAAGGAAAGTAAGCTTTCGAGATAACCTTAAATTATAAAAAAAAAATATTAAAAAAAAAAGTCTGCTATGGTTTTACCAAACCTGTGTCACCCTGTTTATTGCAACTAACACTGCTTTCCTACATTTTTTTACACACAAATACAGTATATCTGAACACCAACACTAATAAATCCCAATCAAATTCCATGTGCTGCTTAACTCAATAAAAATGTTGCACTTTCGTATCGCTTGTCATTTCGTATGACGACATTAAGTTACCTGACGACATTGCATTACATAATCCCATTAGGCACTCAGATATCCATCAGCTGTCATCGGAAACCTAATGGTGTATTTATGGTTATTCTGAAATGCATTTGCATATGGAAAAATCTAGAATGCTTGTGGATCACGTACTTTCCATGAGTTTCTATTTTCCGTGTGTAGTTTTATTAACAGGTGTCTAAAGTGGGTCAACAACGTATTAACTGCAGAATGTGGCAATGATGACGGACTCTGTACTCAAAGGTATTTCACGAAATCGAATTTTCTAATCACATTCGACGAAGTCTTTCGCAAGACAGAAGGGCGTATACACGAAGAGAGAGTTTGAAAAATTAAAAATAAATATAAAAATTCGGTCTCATGAAAAATAGAAGATGTCATTGACTCTTTACGTTTATATAACGAATGATTTCCATTAACAGACATAACATTTTTAATTTGAAGATAACATCAGCTGCCAAATCAGATCTGCACGACCACTCTCGATATTTCTGTAAGTAATTTTAAGCATTTTTGAAGCTCGGAAAAACTTTTGTTAAACCTTGAGTGCAGGTTAGTCAGAGGACCCAACGGCAGTCGTGTCTACGTAACCGGAACGGATCCGGATTTTTATCTGGCCAAGGCCTGTCAACAAAGAAGAATTCTGCCGCTCTAACAATAACAATATCCTTTAATGTCTAATGTAGATTATAACTACTATATTTCGTGAAGAAATCTTTTCAAATAAAAAGGTATCCACATAAGAACTTAATTTTGATCGGTTTGTATGGCGAATATATGCTATAGTAGTCGGATATTGGCGGTTCGTGTCCAAAATTTCAGATCTTTATTCCAAATTTGAGGTACCGTATACACAGAAATGTTCAGCGTATAAAATATTCGAGGCGTAAATGTCGTAATATTTTTATTTTTATCATTTTTGTTTAGAACTTATATGTTTGGTTCTGCGAAGCAGTTGTTCGAAGCTTAACTTCTTTTGGGTTAATAGAGTATTTATACTTGTAGTATGAGAGAGACATATATTTCTTGCTGAGATCAATCTGGTGTGGTATTCTTGGAACGTTCCTACAACACAAAACATTAACATACTCAAACTACGTTTTTGAATGGAATCAGAGTTCTAAAATCATTGAAATTTGTCAAAAATTCATGTTACAGAAATCGATCATTAAGGTTCGAAATTACAAACGAGAAATGTTAATATATTGTTGCTATTATCCTCACGTTATCACTATAGAAGCAGTCTTCAAGATCAAGATCAAGATATTTTGAGAAAAAAAAATTTTTTTCAAACATTTTACTATACGTATATTTTAAAAATATTTATAAATATAAGATTACGACAATTATAAGAATTGATTCAGTAATTTTTCTATCCAAAAATTGCATTTTTCAGCCTAAAAAGCCAGATGTCCCCACTATATATTCAAATTTGCTTTCTTTAGTCAAATTAAAATTAAAAACCGCATTCATGAAACATTTTGGAAGCGACTGCACACTCATAGGCATAATTATCCATAATGCTGTAGTACTTGTGCCCATATAACTCTATAAATAAATATAATATACACTCAAATATAATTACCAACGATTGTGGAATGCAACAGCTGTTTTGAAATTGGTACAACTGAATATTCAAAGGAAGCGGTTAATTCCATCTTACTCCTATAAAGCCATTATAAAGACAGACCCTTGAGCGTAACAGTCACAATACTTTGGTACTAATTCACTGCTTGACTGTCGAATCAAATGTAAATCACCGAAGAGTCGAAGTAGTACCGCATGTAAACTGCTCTTTATGAAAGTATTCCGGTTTAAACGGTACAATGCCGTTTCAAGAATTTGTGAGCTTGTTTCGTCTAGAAAAAACAAGTTAATAAATGGTGCTGCGGTCAAAACATGAAACAATTCAGATTTCAAAGGCAATATGACTCCAAAAATAAATGTATACTATGGAGCTACTTCAAAAAAAAAAAACAAAGAAAAAAAAAAACTTTTGCGAGACTCCTTTTTTCAGACAATGGCGCTGGTATAAAATAATTTTTCTGAAAACAAAAGTATATGTTATATAAAATATATATACTAAACAAAATATGATGAGTAAGTATTTTCAAGGGAACATATATATATTTCCAACTACCTCTTCATCCAGCTACGCATGTAGAATTTCCCATTTTAATAAATGAATTTTGACTGACGACAATGTATATTTAAATGCTCATTAACTGCACGGATGTTCCCAAAAACAATAAACAAACTGTAACATTCACTTTCCCATATTGAAAAAAAAAACGACTGGAACACAAAAAAGCTTTACAAATCGTGCAATCGTAATAAGTTGAGTGGTGACCTGTCATTAGGGCTGACCTATAACTATTAACGTCTAGCAAATTAAAATATTAAAATGCATGGAAATATGTAGAGTGTTGCACGTACAAATCTGTTCGGTGGGAAATAATGGAACACGTGTAAACATTTGCGTGTTTTAATGTGTTATTTGTATAACATGCTTGTATGTAAATGCATAGGTAGGGTGCTAATATTAATGCATAATGTGGACTCAGTGTAATGTTGTTAATTCATTGTCAAGGTCGCCTGAAAAGTTAAGTAAATATTTGTACAGTTTGTGCTTACTTTCGTCGAAAGGAGGCAATGTAAACACGCATACAATGCAAGCCTGTTAACCGGTTGGTGCTGACACTGACCAAAAATTATAAGTAATAATAGTTGACAGATTTTAAGTTTCTTTTATCTTTTCAAGTTAATTCAAGCTTCTTATTTTATTTTGGGATAAAATTTTTTATGAAATTCCCCATTTTACGATATAATGATTTACCAAGACCTTTCAGTTACTAGAACTTCTTCGAAATGGCTCAAAACTGCTGAAAACAGTGATCTTATTTTCACCCATTCCTAAGTGAACAACACGGATTTTTTGTAATTTTTTTCTTCAAGGGGCATTTTATTTCATTTTTAAAAAATAAATAAAAGAAATTTAAAAAAATTTAAACAAATAAAAAATTGAAATTTACAGGAATTTGAACTGAGACATAACATATAATGGTTATAAATAATAAAAAAAGAAATGGATTCTTTGATCACGTATCAGGTCTAAAAATCCAAAAGCTAGAAAACATATTATTACCATAGATGAATAAAGGTAATGGTTAATGAAATAGCCAAAATTTTGATTTTTGAAACATTATTCCTGCGATCGTTTCTAAGGTCGATCTATTTAACAGTTCGAAGAAATTTTCCTCACCAACTCCGAATATAGCATATCGAGAAAAATGTTTCACTTTTTTCAAAAACACAAGTCTAGATGTGTTACAAAGCCTTCAAAGACGGTTGAGAAATCGTTGAAGAAATGTCTCGTTCTAGACGACCTTCGACCTTACTCAACAGATGAGTACAATAAAAAAGTGAGGGATATGGTGCTTGAAAATCGTCAGGCAAGTCTTAGAGAGATGATAGCAAGAGGGCTCGACATCTCTCGCGAGTCCGTTCAAATGATTTTGGTGGATATTTTGGATATTAAACCTGATCTCGACTTCTCTCGATAAAGCTGAATTTTCTTCAAAAAAAATAAAAAAAAAATGCGATTGTGACCGAATTTAAAGTCAAAAACGCAATGAATATCATGGATCAACTACCGTATTCACTAGATTTGGCTACGTACGATCCTCAAACTGAAATTGTCGCTCCATGGAACCCGTTTGCGATCGATCGAAGAGATAAACAAAATTTGCGGAATGAGCTGAAGGCGATCCCAAAAAGTATTGGGAAAAGTTTTTCTTGGACTGGAAAGATCATCTGTTGGTGAGTAATTTGAAAGCGACAAAATAAATATTACTCAATAATTAAATATTTTGCATTTTATTTACAATTCCCGCGTACTTTTTGCCACAATGTAAGTACATCCATCAAATATAATAAGTATCATGGTGGTTTTATAATTATCCGATCAGCGAATTTATGTATGTCATACTTATACAGCCATGGACACATAAATAGCACAAATCCGAATCCAATATTATTTCTCATTTCTTTAATCGTAAAGTTGATGAACAATAACAATGTGGCATGTATCTACTTGTTACCGTTATGAAGCTCATTTCGATGTTCAAAAATACCGTTTATTTCCTATTATACTTTTTATGCAGCAATTTTATTGAGTAAGTGTTGATTTGAAGTGGACACATAAATAGCACACTTTTAAGTTCGCAGTTTATTTTGAATTTTGTGTTCAGTTTTCGCGTGTTTTTAATTTAGTTTTGTAAATTAATAATTATTTCATCGATATTTGATTAAAATGGGAAGGGGAAAACATAGCACGCCGGAAAAGAGAGCGCTTATGTGCGATATGAGCAAAAATGGAAAATCTCCTACCGAAATTGCAGAAATAATGCATTGCTCTCGAAAAATGGTATATAATGCTCTTCATGCAACAATAAAGGACCCATCTTGTGTCAACAAAAATATTCCAAGAAAACCAAGACCACGTAAAACCGATATTAGGTTGACAAAACCATAGTACGGAAGAGCAAAGCCGATCCTTTTAAGTCAGCCAGAGAAATAATGATGGAAATTAATGACGAATATGGTGCGAACGTATCCAGAAAACTTGTTGGATGACGACTCAACGAAGCTCAACTTTTTGGACGAGTTAGCAGGAAGAAACCACTCCTGTCAAAACCCCACATCAAAATTCGACTGGCATTTGCAAAAGCACACAAGGACAAACCAGAACAATTTTGGAGAAACGTGCTTTGGAGCGGCGAAACCAAGGTAAATAGGATGGGTCCTGATGGAAAAACATTTGTACGTCGTCCGCAAAGTCAAGCCCTTAACCCTAGGTACACCAAAAAAACCATTAAGCACGGCGRTGGAAGTATCATGGTGTGGGGCGCGTTTTCATGGCATGGCATAGGGCCTATTGTTCGAATAAACGGTAAAATGGACCGGTTTCAGTATTTAGATATACTGAAAAATAAAATGGAACCA
>NW_017537501.1:870501-880885 GCF_001853355.1 Bactrocera latifrons | reverse complement strand
TTTTTACCAATAATAAAATATTTATTTTTTTAGTGTTTTAGTAATATGAAAGTGAATAATTTTTAAAATAAAACGCATGTCTTTTTAGACCCCTAAGTGATAAACTTAAGGAATAAATAAATGTTGTTTTATTTGATGACCAAGTGTGCTATTTATGTGTCCATGGCTGTATGTAATATTGAGCAAATTATTTCTGCATGATAATGAACGGCTCGTGTGAACTACCTTGAAAGCCTTCTGGGATTCGGTTATCATTTTAATGACTTGTCGCTAATAATTAAATTGATAATTAACAAGCAATTTGTTATTGCACAGTCGATTGATTGCAAATAAACATAAGCCAATGAAGAGGAGACACAAATATACATATGTATGTGCTCTTCATAGCTCTTTGTGATTTCGCGATGTGTGAGTTCATTGGAGAGTGACCGCCGCAGATGAAGAAGTGGAGTGTAACCACAATTTGTTTACGTGAAAAATTATATATATTTTAGCGTAGTAAAGCTGCATACATACATACTAAGGTATAGTTATTTGAACTGATCGACCATAAAGCGCGAGTGAAAACATGAATTTTGTGAAGTTCGCTTCCGCGGAACTTTTATTTCAACATAATAAATACATAGGACAGGATAGGGTTGTGATTGATGAAGCAGCATAATTATATAATTATGTTGAATAACCAAGTACTGCACTCGACAATCAAGTACTGTAAATTAACACAATTTCTATGCATCCGGTTATATTATCAGGTATATATTATATTAGTTAGTATACTTTGCTTTATCGGTTATCACTCGAAAATTTGCAAAAAAAAACCAAAAAAAAAAAAAACCCGAAATTTTTGGAATATCAAATATTTGAATTTAAAATGTTGATAATTTTGAAATTTTATTCCGATTTGATTATCGCCTTCTATCTCTATTTGTTCGTTGATACCATATACGCCGACTATGTATTCCTTAAGTTTTTCAAATATCGATCTGAATTTTTGCTCACATTCTTCTCTCGCCAAGAAGCATCTCATATGTCGGAATTGACGTTATCGCATCACTATAGCATACAGCTGCCATACAAACTCGTCGATCCAAATCAAGTTCTTGTAGGGAAAATTTTTTTATTTGATAAGATATCTTCACAAAATTTGACACAGAATATTGACAAAAGCAATGCTGCAATCTATGAACATATCTTTCGAATCGGTCTACAATAGCACATAGCTTCCATACAAACTGGCCTATCAAAATCAAGATAAAAACAAAGATCTCCTTATACACTTTTAATCCATAGGAAATCATTTTGGATTGAATAAATTCAAAACTAACGTTTTTTCTTGTTTTATTTTAATCAGTTTTAGTTGTTTCCTCCCAAAAAAAAAAAAACATTAAAATTGAATATATTTTCAAAACACTAAAGCCTTTATTTGCCTAAATAAATGGAACAGCTTCGTTAGCATAATCCCAATAGTTGCAATTATAATAAACAAGCAAAAAAGCAATTTCCTGGAAATCGCAGTTATTTTCATGAATCTGATAAGAAAAGACTGATACGAATTTTGACTATTTCACAACAAATAGTATATACCCTTATTAACCAACAGAGTGTGATTTTTTAAATAAAAAATATTAATAATAATAACGATCCCATAGAAAGAAAAACGAAAAAAAAAAAAACAAGTTCAAAAGGGTTAAAAAAGCTGAGCGTTTGAAAATTCTATGAATGAAATTTACTACACTGTTTAATTAGCATTTGTGCACAAATCAATTATCGGCTTATTATTTACTGCACAGATGCGATTAACAACAAACAAATATTAACAGACAATCAACTGTACATACAGACATTTTTATATCACATACGAGTCATCGATTAGTCACCCGCAATTACACTATGTATTAAGTATGTATTTATATACACTGTTGGCATGTAAGCATAAACAGTTCCTATATGCAAAGAAAATTTATGTTCCACATATTCTTAATAATACACTGCTCGGTGCGTAAGTCTATATGTAAACATATTACCAAGTTAATATACATGTGTATGTACATATGTACTTATATTATAAAGTCTCAACGAATATGAGCAAAATATTCGGACAAAATTATAAATAACGTATACGCCAGGATGTCCGTTCAGATGGATAGGCAAGTACATATGTACATATATAAATATATAGATACTTAAGAAAATATATATTTGTGGAGCATATCTTGGCAGAGTGAAGCGGATAGTTTTGCATATGTGCGTGTAAAGGTATGTATGCTTGTGAGATTTAAACATTTTATATAAACAATTTTCTTAGAAACTGTAGAAGTAAATTGTTCCATATTGCAGTTTACTAGATTATAAAACCACATAATTTCATACAGATGTATGTCGGTATATGAATGCTGCAGATTTATTACAGATTAGTCATAAGACAGATAGTAAAATAGTAAAAGTAAATGATGAATAAGCCATAAGTATTGCTCTTCAATTAACTTGCTGCAAAATTTTTAAAAGCATGCTACATTAACGTAAATATATATGCATATAAAGGGTGATTCATTTCGAGGTTTCCACTTAAAAAAAAAAAAAAATACGGAACAAATTAATAAAATTCAATTTAGAGTGTCTATTATCATTCCTTGGCATTTATTTTTTGAAGATTATTGGGATTGTCCGCATACAAATCCTCATAGGAATAAGTCCAACGGTAATATCATACGATTTTGGTGGGCAATCAAGGCCCAAAACGTGAAAATATTTGTTCACCTAGGTGTTCTCTCAGTAAATCAATTTTTTTAAGATCGATGCCTGGGAAGTTGTTAAAAACAAATGTCGCCGAGATCACGAGATTCAATTTCAGGTATAAAATAGTCGGTTATCAGCGTGATAATGGTTCCCATTGACGGTTACGTTCTTGTCGCCATCATTTTTGAAGAATTATGGACCGTTGATTTCATCATCCCACAAACAAAACCAAACCGTTTAGTTTTCTGGGTGAAATGTCATAGCTCTTGAATCTTTTCAGACTGCTCTTCGTTCCAAATACGGCTATTTCAATTGTCTACATACCCATTAAGGCAGATCGCTGAACAAAATTTGACTTTAAAACTGTTAATGTGAATTGTTATAACCTGAACAGGGTATATTAATTTTGTCACGAAGTTTGTAACACCCAGAAGAAAGCGTCGGAGACCCTATAAAGTATATATATAAATGATCAGTATGTTGAGTTGATTCGATTTAGCCATGTCCGTCTGTCTGTCTATCCGTCTGTCCGTCTGTCTGTATATATACGAACTAGTCCCTCAGTTTTTAAGATATCGTTTTGAAATTTTGCAAACATTATTTTCTCTTCAAGAAGCTACTCATTTGTCGGAACTGCCGATATCGGACCACTATAACATATAGCTGCCATATAAACTGAACGATCGGAAACAAGTTCTTGTATGGAAAACTTTCACGTTTAACAAGATATATTCACGAAATTTGGTATAGATAATTTTCTAAGGCAACAATGTAATCTCCGAAGAAATTGTTCCAATCGGTTAACTATAGCATATAGCTTCCATACAAACTGAACATATAGTTACTAACATAAATGCACCTGCGAAGGGTATTTAGCTTCGGTGCAACCGAAGTTAACGTTTTTTCTTGTTTTTTATTAATTTTATTAAATGAAATGCTTTTTCTCAAAGAATTCTAACGTCTAAATAATAATAGATACATATATACAAATTTTTATTCATTCGAATTTAATTGCACTGAAATGGATTTTCAACAGTAAAATTAAATTTTTACACATTTCAAACACAGCTGTGTTATATATATGTATGCAAATATAATTTATTTCATAAATTGGAAAAATTACGATGTACATACATATAAATGATTGGTATGTACTTGGAATGCTATTCTCAGCATTTTTCTAGAACTAACAGCTTTCAGCAAGGAGAAATTGCAATAAAATATTTTAAGTGCAATAGCAGCAGAGGAAATTTTGAAATATTTTGAAAAACAGGTGGAGAGCAAATTAATTACAATTTTTGGATTTTAACGGAACTGTTATGGAATGTTACCTGTATGGAAAGATGAATGAGTACTTCTTAAATTAGATTCACACATTCTTTCAATCAGCATGGATACCTTTTGATAGAAGATGTAATTGTGTATTCCGAGAAATTCTAAACAAATACTTATAGAAACTATTTTTATATACACGCGAGGTTCACTAAATCTATTTTTTACATATAAATACTGGCAGATTGTCTATACCTACATCTTTCATCAATTTTCTTTTATTTCTTTTCCAAAAATATGGCAATTTTGTCCTTTTCTCAAAAGTTATTTCAACGAAACATATTTAATTCAACCTGTTTAATCAGAAAATCGTGTTAATTTAATTTTTCTTTTAAATTTAAAAAAATGTAAACGAGTGGCAAGTACGCTAAAAACATCGTTGTTTCTAAATTTGCTAAAAACTCCTAATTTTATACAAATATTATATATTTTCACATCAATATTTTAATATTGGATATACATACATATTTTATCAGTTTTTAAATTTTTTCGTTTGAAATATGTGGCAACCCCGCTCAAAATTATTTTCGAAAAAAGTAACTAACAAAAGCACCTTCATTTCATATACATACATATTGTAAGCTTATATTTATTTAATAATTATATTTGAAATAAAATAAACGGGTGGCAAGTTCGTTAAGGATATTGTTGATTGTTAATCTTCTAAAACTGCTTAATTTTATAAACATATTATAAAAAGTCAAGTACTTGATTACTTTAATAAAATTTAAAAAATAATAATAAGATGGCAATTCTGCTAAATTAATTTTTAATTTTCAAATATAATTGCTGTTGTAAAACATTTTTGATTTAACCGGGACAGAGGGGCCATATAACCTGTATTATTAATTATATCTAACCTAAAATATTTTCTCTTGGTCGTAACTTCGAAGCTTCCTTCCTCCAATTCATCTAAATGTTAGACCCAACCGTTAGGGAGAGCTTAATGGGCCACCAAATAACTCAAAAAATTCCAGTGTGAACCAAGAACAGCAGTTCTAAAAAAATTCCATGGTATAAAAATTATAAGCAAATATTGAATGTCAAAAGTTCTGGGGTAAAATATTGTTATCGTAGGCCACAACAACAGAACCATCAGCGGGGCCATTTCTAAGTGAAAGTTGTAGGGATTAAGTTGAACGAGAGCAAGACAAGTACATGGAGAACACACACAAAGATTCGCGTCTTAAGAACTACCTCGCTGCTTACAGAAGCTAAGTTATAAATTTGAAAAGTAACGGACTTTGTCTAACTCGAAATCAGCATAAACTTCAGCAAAAGTCTAAGCCTGGAGACCAAGCACAGAATAACTCTTGCCATCAGGTAGCACTTTGGCATCGGTAGGCAATTACGAAGCAGATCCCTCTCTCGTCGAACCAAAATCACTCTCTATAAGCCTCTCTTTATTCCCATTCTAAGTATTATACATAGCAAGCACATGGACGCTGATGAACTTAGATGAGAAAGCACTTGTAGCATCGGAGAGAACGGTTCTACACAAGTTCTTTGGAGCCACGAACTGTATGAGCTCTACCGCGACATGGATATAGTTAAGAGCATGAAAATCTAACGAAGGCGTGCATAGGCCATGTCGTTGGCGTGATAGACAATGTTCCGGCAAAAAGTTCGAAATCCATGGGTGTACAACGGAAATAAGGGCGCCCACGCAATCAATTGAAGGACCAAGTCCGTGACCTCACTGAGAATAAAGGCAACTGGCAAATTTGTGTGCTCTCTGCCTAGACCGTCCCACGGTTGTAGTGCCAAAGAAGAAACATCGCTTGTCTATCAATAAATTTCAAATATTTGCAAGATTTTTTTTTTTTCATTTTCTCAGCTAAAATTCGTTTCGATCAAATTCTAATGAATGTGTGTATGTATATATAGTATGTATTAAAGTTTTTCTGTAAACAATAAAGCTCTTGATTAAATTTATTGCAGTTAAATTTCATAAACGATAACAAATTGAAGCATTTTATATACTTATTTACTTATGTGTGTATGTAAATACTTCGCCGTGTACCTTGAAATTTTAATTCAGTTCTCCACAGCGTAATCATGCGTAGCTAGCAATGAATGTATGACAAATTGTACCTAAATGGGCAATATAGGTGGAGATATCGATATTCATAATTCATACCACCACACACAGTCCAATGGGAAGTAGAAAAAAAAAAAAAAAAAAAAAAAAAAAAAAAAAAAAAAAAAAAAAAAAAAAAAAAAAAAAACGCAAAAGACGTAGCAGTAAACATATAAAATTATTATTATTCAGTATATACAAGTTGAACATTTGAGTGAAAGTGGGCATGTAAACCCTTCATAACCTCAGAGGGTCTTCAAAACTATTCCATACATTTTAAACGTTATTACGTTATTTTATTCAAAATCGCAACTTCTCTCTCTTCGTATAATATAATTTAACTATCATGCCTGCCTTCTTTAGACTTATGGATATACCTAAGCGAAACAGACCCGATATATAACCAAACAATTTAAATCCACTCATAAGCAAATTCTAAAATGATGAGGTAATTTTTTTACGTCTTAGCAATAATAACAACATTCGACCTCCTCCCGACATTCGGTTACACCTAACCGAAACATACCCAAATATATAACCAGACAATGAAAATCAACTCCTAAGCAAACCCTAAAACTGTTTGGATAATGTTTTACCACACGTCATTACAACAATAACAACAACATCTTCTGCTGCTACGTACGCTGTTGGGGTATCATGCAAACACGCCGGAAATTATTAACCAACTTTTTAACCACTAATTAAAATTCGCTAAAAATGCATACATATAATAATTGTAATTTAAAATGAATTCAATATTTTTCCATCAATACCACTAAATTATTAGTCATTCGTAGAAAGCAGCAACAAAGCAACATTTTGCACTCATTTTAATTCGCAAATGCAATTCAATTTTCCTTATTCATAAATACATATTTACACATACATATGTATATCACTGCATATTCAAAATGTGTGCCTGTGTGTGTATGCAGTGCATATTTGGTATAGCTGTGATGTCGGCACATATCCACGAACATATGTCGGCTCATTTAAAAATAAAATTGCAATCACAAACACACACATACATACTTACTATGTACATATATGTACAAGTCTCTGTATATATATATATAGTGTAAATATTAGCACGTTCTCTTGAACAGCTGAGTGAGCGTTTAATCAGTCGATGTTTTGAACAATGAGTGTGCATGCGTACTCTCACCAGTTCACTTGTATGTATGTATGTATTACAGACAGTTATAATGGCACTAGTAAGCAGCAGTCTTTCACCCATTATATCGCTTCATAAACGTGATCAAAGTGTCAATTTCATACTGTCGCTTGTGTACAGAATATTCCCTTGCAAATTTGTGAAGAGAAAAATTATTTCTGTAATACTGCTATTGTAGAGATTTTGAGAATCAAGTCAATTATAAATTATTTCATATTTATTTACCTATTTCGTATTTATGTAACATAAGTGGTCAAAGAGAAAATTTTTTGTTCTATTAGAATTGTAGAAATTTTGTCAAAAGACAACAACAGCTTACTAACTGCTTAAGGGGTTACATGGGTTTACGGGTTTCAAAAAATCGATTTCTTTTATTGTCTTATTAAATTCTACAACATCTCTAGAATATTGTCCTAAAATTTCCAGTTGATACGAGTAATAGTTTCGGAGATACAGCCTTGAGGACTTGTGCGCTTGAGGCTAGCTAAGCTAAGTGTGTCGTCTTTAAAAAACCAAAACTAAATAAATATTATTAATATAGATGAAGTCATAGTAATGTTTGAAGAACTGATATAAAAATAGTATATCGTTTCCAAAAAATCGGTTTTTGAAAAAAAAAAAAAACATTTTACTTTGGTTTAAAAAAAATTGAAGTTATTAGCGACAATTATACTACTTTCGCTTATCTCAACACACTGTGCCACAGAGGAAACAATTATACTTTCGATCATTACCTGACAAATACATCCACAAATCTCAAATTTCAAATCGATTGGTCCAGCCGTTCTGGAGCAAATTTTCTCACCGACTCTGAAAACAGCGCTTCGAAAGTGTTTAAAGTTTTAAGCGCCAATTACACGAAGTTAAAGACTTCTTACAAATACTTTCGTACATCCGAAACTATTTCGAAATAAACTTCAATTTACAAAGGAAAACAAAAGAAACTTTTTTTGTTAATCCAAAAGTGAATACAACCCTTTTGAATCATACCTTATGCATGGAATAAAATAGAAGTGGAGATTGTATCGGTAATATACGCTGTAAATAATCTAACCGCAACCTTAACCGTACAGAACAGCTGATTCAAGTAACTTTATGACCAATTCTAAACTTCAAGTCTACAATCGGTTAAATCATCAGTTGGTTATCAGAGAACGTTGTTGGTTACAGTTTCTATGATCGTCTTAAGGTAATTGGTAAAAATAGCATATTGAAAGAATAATTTCGTCTAAAATTCGGTCTAAAAGTTGCAACGATTGTATGTGTTAGTTTCCATCCTATTGTTTTCTCTCAATATCTTTTTATCTGGCAATGTACATATTAGAGCTGCGGGTACTTGAGGCTCGCTGGGTATTCTCCTAACCTCCATTATACAGTTATGTATGTACATATGTATACTGTACTGTTCTCTTTCGCCACAGTGGATTCTGTTATGTTATTTACTCGTATATATATTATATATTTCTTATAATAATTTTATCTACGAATAATTCTAATTTAGGGTATGGTAATAGTGAACTACTGGTGACCCGCTAAAACTTTAGCTTTTTTCAAGATGAAAAATTATATAAAAAATAAAGAACTGGTCTGAAGATATAGTGGTAAGATCGAGTCATCGGATTGAACTTGTATCAGCTAGTTCTATTCAGTTCGACTTGGGATTGATTGTTCGAGATAAGCAAATATCCGTATATGAATGAAATTCATAATTTTATTTTTATACCACATTACTTAAGTGTAAGCCTTTTTAAATCTGTTATAACTCTAACTCACTGATTATATCATCCTGTTAGTATGTTATTTAATTGTTTATTTACACCACTTTCGCTTATCTCAACACACTGTGCCACAGAGGAGACAATCACAGTGTTATAAATTCTTGTAAACAAAAAAAAAATTGTCAGCAGCGGGAGTAATGACAAAGCGCTTACAAAAAGCAGCCAATGAAATGCTGGATTAAAAATACATTTTTATCTATACAAATACACACAATAAAGAAATAAATAAATGCATATACTCGTATTACGCATACATGCTTATGCATGTATGTACAAATGTTCATAATGCAAGGCGAGTAGGAGTGCATTAGTGTTCCGGCGGTGTCAGGTTACAATTCTTAATGACTGATAAATTTCATTTTAATATACATACATATATACATATACAGTAAGTAAATAAAAAAGTAAATGCTAGGCACATTCCAGGAGAAACAACGGTTTTAGTCGCTAACAGACTATGAAAAAATTCAAATATTTCAAATTTTTTTTATTTCATAATTTTAATAATGGCCGGGTATCGCGTTATCATTGGTGTGCTGGATGAAGTAGATCCTGAAAGAAAAATCCCCAAAATCCATTGGAAAGGAGTGCAAACTGCGCTGACTAAGGTGGCGCTGGCAGTGCTTTTAGGCAATCCTGGTTTACTATCGGTCGTGGATGTGATTGTTTGCGTTGACGAACGATCAATCCACTATATAAATTTGCAAAGTAGGAAAGAATTCCGGATCAAGATCTATAAGTCATAATCCATAGAACCGCTGACGAAAAGTGGCGGAAAGATTAACTATGGGTGCACGAAGGTGAGGATCATAATCTATAAGACAAATGCCGATCCAATAGGCTTCTTGGAGGGAGTCGAGAAAGATTTTGTGGAGTTCTCGACTGACGTAGAAAACATTGAGGAAGGTGAGTGTTCTTCGGAGTCTGAGCTTCCAGACAGAGCTCTATTTTTTGTATGATTTACAATACCAAAGATGCAAAACGTTATAGACCATTTTCCAAAGCATTATGTTTCCTACAAAAGTTATGAAACGAAATATTTTCTCAAGTTGTTAGAAGAGAGATTTGAAGAGAGAGATCTGATAATAAACAAAATTTATAAATAAGCAGGGCAGAAGACCTTCCCGTTACAATTGAGAGCTCATACTTGGACAGTTTTTCATAGAGATGTCTAAGGACTTGATTTACAATGTACCAAGCGAAAAAAAAATTTTATTATATCCGCTCTAAAAAATGTAGATACATACATATGTATATATGTTTATATGGTGTAACGAAGCAGTG
>NW_017537501.1:866309-870335 GCF_001853355.1 Bactrocera latifrons | reverse complement strand
TTTATTTTTATAACTTTTACCACTTATAGGCGCATATGACATTCTTGCTTAAAATTTATCTTTGTAAATTCCATTCACTTTGGAACGCACCTTTGTATGGTCATTTGTGCAGACTGCAAGTGAATGCCCGCAGGATAACCAGATAATGAGACGCCACAGTCAGTCTGATTGTCATATTAATCTGCTTGTTTACCACATGCACATACATGCACGTTATCATTTGTAGTGAATATGCCGAGTGATATCCAAACGCAAATAAATGCATACATATGTATATACACCGACAGATACATAGGTATATGTATGCAATGAATGACAACAGCGAAGTGAGAAGGTGCTGATTCAAGTTCTCCGCTGCGCTTTTAGTTGGTAATCACAAGCTTTTGTTATGCAAATAAAGATTTCAAAATAAAGCGGAGCATGACAACAACAGCACTGTAATTATTATTGCAACAAAGAACGATAACAGACGGATATTTACGAATATGTACGAATGTATATGAAAGTAAGTAGTCACGAAACAGTAACGTGCCATTGTCACGGGTTGATGAGTATTAAATTCTACTTTTACACATGCATATGTATACACATGTATTTACATATATATACAAATGTATATAGTATTTATAAATGAAAATTTTCAAATATGAAAAAATACCGTAAAGTCCTTTCGCACAAAACAATCTAGCAGACCTTCCCAAACAGCAGTGCCCGCTGTGGATCTTCCCATGCACTTCTAATGTCAAAAACATATCTAAATAAACACATGTCAAGCACATGCAACATTTTTCTGCGCTTAGGTGAGCGCATGACATTTATGTAAACATCTGCGAATAGCTGGATTTCCCGACTGTGTTGAACTGCAGCAATTCGTTGTAGATTATTTTTGACTTGAGTTTAAAAATTTAGGTAGCAAAATAAGTGTATTTTTTTCACATCAAGTTTGACCCGGACTGACTTAAAAAAAACACAACTTAAGTATTCTAATACAAGCCTTTATTATCGGCTTCATAATAACCCAAAAACATTAACCGACTTTTTCCGGCGGATCTATAAGTTTTGCGGGGATCTTCTGCTATTTTTCTGATTCAAACACGACAACTTTCAAACACCATTTCTTTAGTTTTCGATACTTTGTTTTGATGAGGTCTTCAGCAACAATTTTTTGTGCACACCTTAAGGGGTTACATAGGTTTATGGATTTCGAAGAAATAAAATCAAATGTTTATTAACTTATTAAATTCTACAACATCTCTAGAATATGGTCCTAAAATTTCCAGTTGATCCCAGTAATAGTTTCGGAGATACAGATTTGAAAACTTGTGCACTCGGGGCTACCTAGGCTAAGTCTGCGGTCTTTAAACGCGTTTTTCTCGAAACTGTGTTTTAAATTAGTTTGCCAGATTTCCTGAGAACTACTCAACCGATCTTAATGAAATTTTACACAGGTCTTTGAAATACAATTTTTAAAAAGTTGAAAAATATTTGAAAAGAGAAAGGTCCCGAAAATTTCACTGAAATTTAAATTATTTTGTAAAAATGTTTGCCAAAAATCCAATTCTCAGTTTTTTCCTTCGTCCAAGTATTCGAGGAAACAGATGTAACCCCTGAAGTCTATGTAAGTTTTTGCACAAAAAATAAAAATTTATTTTGGAAATCCTCGATTGGGCATAAATCCAACTTAAATATTATAATTTTGTGATAAAGTAGATTCCCGAAAACACGTCTGCAATATTTTCATATATTACGTAGCAGTTGTTTCATAGGAAACAGAAAATTTCACGCAAACTCGTTGTTCCATATTTTTCCCAGTGTAAAAATCGACAGAAAAAGTTTTCGCATTGTAAACAAACACACACTAATTGACATATTGAGATCATAGTTTACACGTCAACATAAAAAAATTTTAAACAACCAAGAAAATATCAGTCTGGGTCAAATTTGTTCAGATGCTATTTAGAGTTTTTGGGGTATTTAGATCAAAACGTCACACGTCAACATAAAAAAAAAAGAATGCAACAACTTAAAAAATATTTTTTATTGATTTAGAATGCCATAAATGGACCAATCCGGGTCAATTTCGATCATATGTTATATAGTGTGTTCTCATTATCTCTAAATTTAAAACTTTTTCTAACCAAATATGCTCGTACCTTTATGAAGAAAAAATTCTAATGTGATTATGTATATTTCACACTTTGGCGTCGCCGCGAGTCTTACGCCAGTTGCGGTTAATAAAAAAAATTGGTTTTTCTAACCACAATTTGAAGTGTGGCGTGAGAGTTTTTTGTGCTCAAATAATACTGTTCTCAACACATATAATTTGAAATAGGTACAAACTTTCTTTCATAAATGAATATTGAAAAAATGAAAATAAATTTACTCGCATTTAGTGTGGCTAAATTTATAATTAGCAATTCTAAAAATGAATTTAGACTTTAAAAGCGTTTCAAATGCACTATTACATAAGTGCTTACACTATTACATATATTTCACATACATACATATGTATACAAACAAACATATTGCATTCTGTACACTTGCCGTCTCGCTGGTGTTCCTCTAAACAGAACTGTGAATATTAATTTTTCTCAATGTCAGGATTCTCGAAAGTCTCAGTTTCATGTATAACAAAGCTTTGTGCATTATAAGAAATATGCAAATAAACATAAGAGCTTATATATAAACTTTATATATGTGTGTATGTATATGCCTATAATCACATAGTTCCATTGCTTGTAATTTGCATTGTATTTCGCGACGTCAGCAAAAAAAAATCTGCCTTACGCCATCTTATTCGCACAAATTGCAATGTTTAGGAGAACACTAGCAGACTTTATATATTATATTATTAGAAGTCAGGCACAATGCACTTTGCCGGCTTTGCACATGTTCTAAGCGAGTGTATAGGAGAGCTGTGTACACATGGCAACCAGACTTGAATTGCCATGCAAGAATGGAACTGGAAGTAGTTTGATAATTAAATGGTTTGATTAAATTTTAACTAAGGTTGTGCCGTAGCAATAATACCCTTCACATGTTTATGGCGAAAAATAGCGATATTTTGATTTTGATCGCTCAGTTTGTATGCCAGCTATACGCGAAAGTGGTCCGATGTAAACGATTTCATCAGAGATTATGCCGTTACCTCGGATAATAATCCATGTCGAATTTCGAACATAGATCTTAAGAAATAAAAAAGTTTTCCATACAAGGACAAGATTTAAATTGGTCAGTTTGTATGGCAGCTATTTGCTATAGTGGTCCGATTTGAAAGATTTGTTGGTATTAATTATTTTGCCTTAGTATTGTAAAATATGCCGTATTTTCTCTTTATTTTGCTCCATGTTTGCGACGCTATAACTCACGAACGACTAAAAAGATACGACAATCAATCAAACACGTGTTAGTGCGTGAAATAAGATTTCCAAAAAGGTATAGTATGATCCGATGCGACGAATAAAACTAGAACTAGAAAATACCACAAGACTTTTTTGACAAATTAATATTAAATAGGGCTCCGATATCTTCGGTTACGACAAATTAGTAGCTTATTGGAGAGAAATGGTTAAGTGCTAAATTTTAGATCGGTATTTCGAACGCTGAAGCACCAGTTTGAATATATACAGACGTACGCACAGACGAATCGACATGGCCAAATCGACTCAGCTCGCCACACTTCATTTCACACTTTTTTTTTTACTTTTATTAAAATTAGAACCCAACACTAAAGTTGTGATAAATACTTATGTATGTAAAATACTGCTATTTTTTTGCACCCAACTGTACAAGCAAACACATAACTTGTAACTTAATTCCGCAGCGTATACTCGTACCAGAGAACGTATATTTATAGAGAAGGTTCACGATATCAAAAATTTAGGGATATTTCAATTTTGGGATATTTACTGTTTTGGATGAGTGCATTTCACCACAGAAAATTATTAGCGCATTTCACCACTTAACATCAGGGGCACGACAATAACAGAACTGAGTTGTTAGAGCCAATGGGAAAAAATATTTTAA
>NW_017537501.1:864706-866139 GCF_001853355.1 Bactrocera latifrons | reverse complement strand
GCACGTAGTTGGACTCCTTCTAATCCTAATATATTTGGGTGGGGAAATTGCGCCAAAAATGAAAGTTGGAAAAAGGAATCGTCAACGGAATTTTAGTTCTGATAGAATTTCGTCGAGAAAAGTTTAGCTCGGTCGCCAATCCGTTTTTTGAGTGTTTTAAGTAATTTTTAAATAATTTTCATTAAATGTCTAGAGTAAGGAAGTGTCGCGTTCGCGAGTGTGAGACAGAATCTTCCGGAAGATTCTTCTCATTCCCTAAAAGAGAGGAGGAGTTGCTGAAGTGGGTGGAAAATTTACGGATCCCACCAACGCGGGATTTACCCACCCACAATGCATTTGTTTGCATTAAGCACTTCGAACAAAGTGCTGTGGGTGTGAAAAAGTTGAAGGCGCATGCTGTGCCCACCCTAAGCCTTGGTAAGTGATGTTTTTTAAAATCTAAAATGTGCATGAGTTTTATTTTGTATATACATASATATGTATGTACATATAAGTACATATCGCTCATTTACATGAAAAGTGTCATAAGTTGTTTTTAGAATATGGAAACCAATTCTAATTTTATTTTCAAATTTCAAAGCTAKTTTTCAAAATATCCTAAATCACTAAACTTATGTGCATGTGTACAGGGGCGAATCCAGAGAAGAATTTTGGGGAGGGAACTACATACATATGTATATAATTTTCTACTTGCAACTTAAAGTTTTTTTCTTCGCGGAGTGCCACTTTTGATGGAAATAATTACTTTTAACTTTACCCCGTTGATCCGCGCATGTGTGTATGTTTATGTTGCCTTTTGTTTTAACATACATACATATCTACGTTGTGTTCATGTGCGTATGTCTTTTAGTAGTAACAAACATTTTCAATTTTGAACAATTCAATAAACCAATTTTTCCAATTAAAATAGTTTTCGACAGATACATATATTATAAAATTGTTTAAAATTTATCAAACTAGAAACAGTGGGTTGAATTTGATTTAAATTTTAATTTATTTTATGTATACACGTACATATTGGCATTTCTAAAATTTTAATTAATTTTATATATACAAGTAGATATTGGAATTTCTAAAAATTTTTTATGTACATATTTAAATAGGATACGACGAACCCCCTAAGCATTTGTGGACGACTCAATTGCCGGTTCGAAGATGCTGCATTTCGAATTGCGTTAACCGGCAGAAAACGCTCTACAAATTTCCTAAAGAAAAAGATGTTCGAGAAAGTTGGGCAAAAGCTTGCAACTTAGTTGTGTCGCCTTCCGATAGTCTTTTTATTTGTGGAAACCATTTCGATTCGCAGTACGTTACCAAATTCAAGCTATTGCCTGGGRCTTTTCCCTGTTTTAGAATAGGTTCAGCACTAAGTCGTAGCTCATCTAGTGCTGACTCAATTTGGGTGTGCCCGCCCGTTTCTAAAAATTATGGTC
>NW_017537501.1:862186-862966 GCF_001853355.1 Bactrocera latifrons | reverse complement strand
TCCGTTTTAGAACGAAATTGCGTTCTATTATTTGATGAAATATCAATTAAGACCGACCTAACATACAATAGAGTTAGGGATGTTATTGACGGGTTTGTAGATTATGGGGAAGGCCATCGTGAAATGAAATTAGGTAATAAGTGTTGTTTTTTCATGATAAAAGGGTTGAGTTCCAATTGGAAATATGTGTTTTCATATTATATTTCCAAAAGTGGACTTCCTACATTCAAATTAAAAGAAATTTTGAATAATAACATCACAGCACTAAAGTCAATTRGTYTAAACGTAAAAGCTTTAGTCTGTGATCAAGGGCCCGCTAATACTTCAGTTATGAATTATTTAAATATTTCTGAAGAAAAACCCTTTTATTTGCACGAAGGTTCCAAGATATATTGTTTATATGACTATTGCCATCTTTTTAAGTCCGTTCGRAACACATTTATGAAATACGATATTTTAACTCCAGATGGAATAGCCAGCTTTAAAGTTATAAAAAAACTTTACTCCATAGATCAGGACAATACATGTTTCAAGATATGTCCAAAACTCACAGAGGCCCACGTATATYCTAGCGTTTTTGAAAAAATGTCCGTAAAACGTGCAACCCAAGTTCTGAGCAATTCGGTTGCGGCTGGCATAGAAATGGCCGATAGCCAAAATTTATTCGGCTCCGACGAATATATATTAAAATGTGCAAAGCCTACGCAGTTATTTGTTAAAAAAATGAATGATCTGTTCGATGATCTAGACTGCAAAAATTTTGTTTCAAAAAATCCCTTA
>NW_017537501.1:818603-860906 GCF_001853355.1 Bactrocera latifrons | reverse complement strand
AGCTGTGGTGAAATGCACTCATCGCATTTTGTTAGCTTTTGACAGTTTACACGCCTGTCCGTTGTTGGACCTTCTCTATAAATATACGTTCTCTGCTCGTACTATATGTACTGCAGTGCGGTTTTCATTTACATTATGGCATGCGGCATTGCTCTCACATGATGAACTAGTATTTCCCGTTTGAATGCATTACATTTTCTATGCATACGTCTGTCCAAATGTATGTATGTGTGGACGTGCGTCCTTCTCTTCTCAATGCCGCAAGCGTTTAGACACTCCCCAAGCGCACGATGGAAATGTTCTTTTTAAATAAAAACTATGCGGGCAGACACAATCAATTGAAATCAGCGACCGCTTGGGCGGTTTCTGAGGGGTGTTTGTTTATTTAATACATCAATATACATATGTATTTACGTATGTACCAACTTGTACCTACTGCGCACAGCATCTCCATAGAAAATTGTTATTGCGGTGGATTTTTTTTATCATGAGAAACAAACAAAAACTCACATGTAGTATGTCGGATTATGATTTATAAGGAAAATATTGTATATAAAATTTTTTTTATGATAAGGCAATTATAATTTAGAAATATTATGAACGTAGATAATATTAGCAAACAAATAAGTTTTTAAATGTAATGTTAATTAACTTGTACAACTTTGAACAGATTAACATGACGAATTAGAAAAACGTTTAAACGTCTAGTTGCACTTTGTACAGCATATTTTTCACAAATAACGATACATTTTTATCTACAAATAAAAACACGTAGTAATTTAAATATATTTCACAAAAAAACAAAAAAGCGCACAAAACTAACCAATCTTCTGCACGGAGAAACATTTAGCTCTTTTTCGTTCTTATGGGTTTAATTTTGACAGCAGCATGACATAGAATGCATTAAAAACGTACAGATAAACACATATACTTAAACACTCACCCACCCTCACATTAATTACGCCTCTGTCCCTTTAAATTCGCCCTATTTTAAGGTCATTATATATTTACATACTTACATACATACATACATACATAAATGGTACACGCATACTTAAAAGGAATCTATGCACAAGCATATGTGCAGAAGTATCTTTTAGTCGTGCTTCTAAGCGAAAGCCATGAGCTACATATAGCACATGCATACAAACAAACAAATACATTAAACCACTTGTACCCGATAAAGACGTACGCAAGAACAGAGTAATTTAAAAAAATAAAGCAAAAAAAAAACACTATCTAAAGAAATCCAAGCAGAATATAAAGAATAAACAAAATGGAGAAAATACTTTGTTAAACGAATGGAAAAGAAGTGGAATGGCGAAAGCGATTTTTTAATTGACTGGGCTAGAGCACTTAATTACCTAAAGCGTAAACTGTGGAGAAGCAGCTCTTTTCGAAACAAATAACTTGATTGTTACATATGGTTGCAGAAGGAAACTAAAAATTTGCAAATAGTTATGTGATAATGCATATTTTTCGGGTTTAATTTCGTTAGGTAACTACTTATAGGCATAAACAAGACACCTACCTTTACTTCATATCACAAGTAATGCTTCTGTAATATAATGATAATGTATTCACTTAGCATTGGTTTAATTGTTTTCATAAAAATATCTTTATTGATATTTTAATATTTCGTTTACTTTGAAAAAAATTGCTTTCTCTTTGCATACATTAACACTTTTCACCAATCTTTTATTGACTTATTAGTAATTTCGCATTATTTATGCATTACAGCATCATCGCAGATTTTTTTCAGCAGCAACAAAAAATGACACTAAACCGGTTTTCCACAGCTTTTATATTTGATATATAATATAAAACTCCAACTAGAAAAAAGCAATAAACACAAACCAACTCAATTAAATCAGATTATAACAATATATGTATATGTATTTTCACAACACAATTTAGTTATCAGCAACATTATATTAATTTAGTAGCATTAAAACCACAAATCACTGCCCAATGCGCAATTAATTAATAAAATTTGGTGAAACGAAACGACCAACCTGTTATAGATAGAAGAAAATTTATTTTACCGATGTTTTCGCACACTTACAAGCATAGTCGTTTTACTTCACGCACTCAAATTGAAACTAATTACTCAACTATTTATTGTACTTGTTAACTTTTGAGTCGTGCGAAATATTAAACTGCATTCACTCAACCGATCAAAGAACAAACTGAAAATATATGATAATATCCCATTTGACATCACTGTCAGTTTATTCTTCGTCTTTCCTTTCTCAATTTTCTCCAGTTCATATACATAGGTTGCCACATCAATTTCGGGTGAAGTAAAATTTATTAATTATTTGCGGTGGTATATTAAAAATATTAAATTAAATTATAATGGCTATTCTATATTTTATTATTAAAATATTTAAAATCAATTGATAAAAGGTGATTAATTCTAAAATTCATTTTAATAATCGAACACACCGATTCAGAACAACACGCTTAATATCAACGTGTTTTCGGCCCTTAGTAGAACATCTTGAATAATCGAATTTCGAAGTTAGAAGGAATGTAAATGTGGCGGTTGATAGGTAAACAAAGATTTTGCTTAGAATTCATTAGCATATAAAAAGTTTTTGCCAACAATTTGCCGGTGATGAAAAGTGCGTTAATGAAATTGAACAAAATATAGAGTAGCTTACAAATGGCGTCGGTTAAAGTGAATAGTAACGGCAGTAAAACATCAACCGACTCCGATAATCCACCTGAATTGCGAATTCTTTGCTTTAATCTTACCTACTACAACCGCACCACACAATTCCTTTTGAGCTGTGCAGGTGTTTTTGTGTTATACCTTATTTATGGGTATCTGCAGGAATTAATTTTTACGGTTGAAGGTTTTAAGCCGTACGGATGGTTTCTCACACTTGTCCAATTCGGTTATTACATTTGTTTCGGTGTAATTGAACGTGATCTAGAGACTAGACGTAGAGCTCAATTACTACCAGGAGGTAGTGTTGAGACATCTGATCGTCGTATACCAATGCGTACTTATTTTCTACTAGCCGCACTAACACTCGGAACTATGGGACTGTCGAATTCTAGTCTGGGCTATCTTAATTACCCCACGCAGGTGATATTTAAATGTTGCAAATTGATACCAGTATTGGTGGGCAGCATCTTGATACAAGGAAAGCGTTATGGGCCACTTGATTTTGCTGCTGCCTTCGCCATGTGCATTGGACTGGCCTGGTTCACGCTAGCCGATTCGCAGGTCTCACCGAATTTCGATCTTACCGGTGTCGCTATGATATCAGCGGCACTGCTTTGTGATGCAGCTATCGGAAATGTGCAGGAAAAAGCAATGCGCGAACATAAAGCATCCAGCAGTGAAGTTGTGCTTTATTCTTATGGGTTGGGCTTTATTTACCTTCTGGTTATACTGATGGTGACTGGTAATTTTTTCAGCGGTTTCGCCTTTTGTCTTGAGGTTAGTTTCAGAGAAAATTTCATATACATATATTAAATAATTATAGTTCATTCTTTTTTGCATTCTAGCACATAGTGGAAACTTTTGGCTATGGCTTCTTTTTCAGTTTATCAGGTTATCTGGGCATCCAGTTTGTGTTGGCTTTGGTGCGAAGCAGTGGCGCGCCAGTAGCTGCCACCGTGACGACAGCAAGAAAAGCTGTAACAATCGCATTATCGTTTGTTTTCTTCAGCAAACCATTTACCTGGCAGTAAGTTAAAAAATACGAGAAAAGCGGCATAAACATACTAAATAAAACTAAAATATTATTTTCTACTTGCAGATATCTCTGGTCCGGTTTAGTGGTTGTGTTGGGCATATATTTAAATGTGTACAGCAAAAAACACAAAATGACTATGCGAGATTTTCAACAAAAGTTCAAGTATGCGCTTAATGCCTTCAGAGTTTGGGAGCGTTCTTCAAGCCGCAAGTTCTTAGTAGAAGTTTAGGCGTGTAAAAATTTATTAATATCTTTCACGTGAAAAGGTACATTAATTAGTTAATTTGTAAATCTTTGTTACTATAACGATACCAAAATTAGTGTAGCAATTGCGAGTAATTCAATTTGACAACAAACTCTTTTTAGCTGTAGTTTTGGCTTTAGCCCGTAGTGAGTAATATTAATAGTAATTAATATATTTTGTGAGATAAAAAATGAATCAAATGTAAAATTCATTTAAATAGAAATTTATAGTATACATATGTATGTATTACCAACTAGAAAGCACTTTATTTATTTCGGTGCTTTATTAAATTCATATACCACCTAAATATGTATGAATGTAATATTTTTCTTATAGCTTTAGACTACCATGGGTGTAAATAAAAACAAAAAAAAAATATAGAAAAAAGTAAATTTATTTACTCTACGATAAATTGTTAATTGCTATGGAAGCGCATCAACGTTGCTACTGCTCTAGATCGAATTCCATAACACGTTTGATGAAGTCCTTGCGTTCTTTCGCAGACGCAATTTGACCCACCATTTCGTCCAAAAATCTTTGCTGGTGATTTATTATGAATTTGTTGCAATGTATTATAGTAGCACCGACGTAGAGCGTATGGAATTTTGCACGCACATCTCCGATCTACATATTAGGATAAATATTTATTTTCTTTTAGTGCCACTTATACTCATGTACCAACCATAGTTATCAACGGCAGCGTACTCGTCAAGGTACGATGTGATCGATGTAAGCATCTCATTATGGCTATTTTTGTGCGTTCATTACAGTATTTCACGCGAAAACCATGTTCCACAGTCCCTAGCCCATAGTCACCGTAGTACTTTTTCACATTGCGTAGCACAGATTTTGCTAGTACGGCATCGTCAATTTTTAGTATATTCGTCGGTTTTTCTGGCACTATTCTGACTACTACATAACTAAAAATTGTTAATATTTAGATGAGTATATAAGGTATTTCATTAATTATTTACCGATTTTTGATCCTCACCATTTTTGTTAGAATATCACGTTGATTTGTTGATTTTCGAACATAAACATAAATCAGCTGTTTCGTAGTCAGATAGCGAAGGTTGCCAGGTCTTGAATTAAAAGAATCTGGCGAAAACTTTAAATTTGAATTAAAACACAAAAAACGTTAACCTTGATTGCGGAGAAGTTAGAACGCCCTTCACAAATAAAATATATAATATAACATATATACAGAAAGACAGTAGGGCAGACAGACGGACATTGCTAAATCGACTGAACTCGTCAAGCTGATCATTTATATACATACTTTATAGGGGCTTTGATGAATATAGCTTCAAACCAAATTTAGTCTTTCAAGCCGAAATTGTTGGCATAGCAGAGAAGGCGTCAAATGGGCTTCTGCTGTAACCAGCAAATCCATAAACCTTCAAGTGGACAGCGAAGCAGCAATTAAGGCTATTCGTAGCTCCTATATTAAAGTTCACGGTTTTAAGTTATGCAAAAAGACAATAACTAGACTCGCAGTGTAACTCGTTAAATATCATCAAAGAAGGAAACGAAAAGGCAGCCGATTTGGCCCGGCGGACCCCATCTTCCTTCAATGGTTGTTTGAAGGAATGTACTCTAGAGGAGCACCGAGGTAATTGGAGCACTAGCAAAAAACGGTATACCACACAGTTACTTTGCGGTAGCGTTAATAGTGAGTAGACCAAAAAGCTACTATTTCTAAGCAAAGGTGAACTTAGTAATATTGCTAAGATCCCATTTTCAGAGAAAGTGATCTACAAAAAATACACCACGGTCAAACTACGTAAATCTTTCATTAGTGAACGCGGGTTTGTACTTACCTCGGGACCAATTGCCGAAATATTCAAGATGTAACTTTACGAAATTAAAAGTATTACGCCGTTCCCCCGAGAATCGAGAAGTGGAATGGAATCCAAATTACTTAAGTGATATTTTCGGTCGTTACAACAACGACTAAGGGATTAAAAAAGTTTCCACAAAGGTAAAATACCGTTAGGTTTGAAAATTTACGTATAATCACTTTAACCGGAATCGCTACCGATACTTTCTGTCGTGTATAACAACCTGGGCGCATGTAATGGAAGCTGCATTGATATTTTATATGTTCAAATAAAAGCTTAAACGTTTTATACACTAGCTATAGCACATAGGAGTGAACATATGTGGGAATAATTGTAATGAAGCTCTTAGCTGCCACCAGTTTCTCAAAGCTGTGTACAATTAAACACTTCTGCCCATATCACTTGCATGGGGAGCAATTTATGAGCTCTAAGAGTGATTAACTAATATTTTCAATTTATTTACGCTCTTGTCTACACTTCTTTGATAGCCCCCTACGTAGAGCAGGTGCCACCGGTACATCGCACGAATACACTTTGAGCTCTATGAGTACTTACTGCGATTACATCAGATTGTGGCAAATTCCTAAATTTTCTCTTTCAATAAAAATATAGAAACAAAAGGCAATACATAAGCTTGTACGCGATAATTACTAATAAACTTAATAATTAAATAATAAACTAGTTAGTCTAGATCTACTTTATCAATATATTTTAGCTTAAATATTTTGACGCAAATTTTTTGACTGATAATGCTTTAAAACGAAACTACAACATGGCAAAAGGCGTGTAGCAGCAGGTTAATCGAAAGCTAGAAGTTCTCAACATTTTCAGATCGCTGACACCAGTCGGGGAGTTAAGTAGTGTACTATTGGTGGACATTATAAGTAAAAATTGCGTATATATTTGAAAAAACACTTAGACCGGTTTTTAACGTTTGCTTTGCGTCACCTGAGGAATATTGATAACACGTTTCACATAGCTCGAAATGACCGAAACGTTCTTTGTAGGTGTTGATATAGGCACGGGCAGTGCCCGTGCTGCACTGGTCGATTTGAAGGGAAAGGTATTGAAGCAGTATGTGAGACCAATACAGACTTGGAATCCCGAGCGCGATTACTATGAACAATCATCCGAGGATATTTGGAGTGCAGTGTGTCATTGTGTGAAGGTGAGATGAAATTGAGCGATATTTGCAGCAAAAAAGACAATCCATAAGTAAGGTTTAAATATCTACTAACCCATTTAAAAATATATAATTAAAAAAAAATTCAAAAACTAGTTAGAATAACTTTTGGAAATCCTCTACTTAGTTTAATGAGAATGCGGTTAATATTTGAATTTTTAAACAAAAGATTAAACGCAGGAGTCAAATTTCAACTTTTCCTAAGATTAGATGAATTAGTGTCGTTGGTATATTATATTGTTTTGTGTTTTGCCGATAAAGAGTGAGTTTAACCTTCGTGTATAACCTTTATATTTTGATTACAGTGATTATAGACAATTGTTTACGAATACGATGGAGAAAATGTTGCATTTGTTTGATTTGTTGATAACTTGAAGTGTAATAATAAAATAAAATACATTATGTAAATATAATAAAACACAATAGTTTTTGAAAGGTGTTAAAAATAAGAAAAACACGTTAGCTTTGGCAGCACTTTTCACCGGTACTTTTTTAATAACAATCCTTAAAATATTAACTTTATTTTGATCAAACAGTTTGTATGGCAGCTATATGCTATAGTGATCTGATCTAGAAAATTTGCTCGGAGATTGCACCGCAATAATCGGTGTCCAAGTTTCGTGAAGACATCGTATAAATGAAAAAGTTTTCCATACAAGAACTGTATTTTAATCAACGATTTTGTATGGCAGCTAGATGCTATAGTCGTCCGATCAAAAAAATTTGGTCGGAGATTGTACCGCTGCCTTGGTCAATAATTCATGCCAACCTTATTTTCAATTAAATTTTCTGACCAACCCATCTTTTGTATTTCTGAGTTATTCTAGCTTCGGTGAAAACGAAGTGTTCCATACTATATTGAATTATTTTTTCTAATAAACTATATACTTAAATTCTACAAAATATTTTCGCAGGAAGTCACAAAAGACGCCAAGAAGGAAAGCATTAAAGCTATCTCCTTTGATGCCACCTGCTCCTTGGTGATATTGGGCAAAAATGGTGAATCTCTCACTGTCAGTCGCACCGGCAAAAGCGAGCAGAATATCATATTGTGGATGGATCATCGTGCACATGCCGAAGCCGCGCTTATTAATGCGACCAAACACGAGCTGCTGCAATATGTCGGCGGACAGGTGTCACTGGAGATGGAAATACCGAAATTATTGTGGTTGAAAAAGAATCTACAAAGTACATGGAGTAAAGTCTGGCGTGCCTTTGATCTGCCCGATTTTCTTACATGGCGCAGCACCGGCGTTGACACGCGCTCGCTATGTTCGGTGGTTTGCAAATGGAATTATGATGCTATGAATATGCGTTGGAGCGCAGATTTTTTAAATCAAATCGGCTTGAATGATTTATGCGCAAATGATTATGAAATAATTGGACAGCGTATCTGTGAGCCGGGTTCGGCGGTGGGCACAGGTAATTAAAAACTAATTTTTAAACACGTATCTAAAGCAATAAAATTTATATCGTTACACAATAGGTTTAACAGCGCAAGCTGCCAAAGAGCTCTCACTACTGCCTGGTACAATCGTTGGCACCTCGCTAATTGACGCACATGCCGGTGCGTTGGGCATGTTTGGTTGTCGTGCCGCATTGGAGGCGAGTGATAAGCCACTGGAAGCAGCATTGGAGAATCTTCAAGGCAAATTGGCGCTTATATGCGGCACATCCACCTGCCACATGAGCTTGACACGCGAACCTTGCCTGGCACATGGTGTGTGGGGTCCTTACCGCGGTGCCATACTGCCGAATTACTACCTCAACGAGGGTGGTCAGAGCGCTGCTGGCATATTATTGGACTTCATTGTAAAAACGCATACAAAATATGCCGACATACAAGCGAAATTAGGCAAAAATGAGTGAGTTCGCATGGTTTGGCCTTTGTTGCAACGTTTTTGGTGCCTTTTACATTTCAGGCACATATATCAATATTTAAATAATCTCTTGGAGAAGATGCGTTTGGAACGCGGTTACGATGATATTTGCTTTCTGACCAATGAATTGCATGTTTGGCCAGATTTTCATGGCAATCGTTCGCCTATCGCTGATCCCAATTTGAGAGGCATGGTAAGTATTTAGTACCTTTTTGCCTATGTAATAAAAGTGTCAATCAAATATGTTTGCTTATACAACTTTCACCATATAAAAATATTACATTAACTATCGTCATTTAATACTTAATTAATTTAGATATCAGGTCTCAATATGAACGCCGATGAAGAGTCGTTGGCGTTCTTATATTTGGCATTTGTGCAAGCATTAGCTGTGAGTAACATCATTATTTATTTATAAAAAATGAAAGCACTTGAACTCTATGTTTATGCTCATTTTTCTATCAATAGTATGGCACCCGTCACATTATTGATAACCTCGTCGAGAAATATAAGCGTGTGCCCTACAGCAGTATGCTGTTTTGTGGTGGCCTAGCAAAGAACAGCGTGTATGTGCAAGCACACGCCGATATCTGTCAATTAGCCGCTGTGATACCAGATGAGCAGGAAATGGTATTGGTCGGCGCCGCCATGTTGGGCGCATGTGCCGCTAACGTTTATGGAAATTTAGAGGTAGGTGACCGAATTTTTTCGTTCATATAATGAAGAAAATATGTTTTATTCTTATTTTTGCTCTAATCTTTTTTGAATGACATTTCAGGCTACATCGAAGGAAATGGGCGGCACTGGTGTACTGTTAAAACCGAAAAAATCCACTGCGGACTATCACAATCGCAAGTATCGAGTGTTTCTGCAAATGCTTGAAGATCAACGCAAATACAAACAAATAATGGAAAAGTAAAACCGTTATAATAAAGACTTAACAATTTAATTTTGTTTTTATGCATTTATTGTACCGTTTTTTGTTTGAAATTGTACCTACATAACGGCACTTTACTACTACACACACTTGTTTGTACCTTAATACCTTCCAAAGATTTTATAAATTGTTACTATGCCATGAACTAATTAATTATTAAATAAATTAAGTTTTGTTACATTTGTTGCAACAAGTCAAAAAGTTGTGCCCGCACTTAATGTAACTAATCACTTTATTGCAGCGTGTGCAATGCAGATTTTACGATGTTTATATACTAGTATGTAAGTATAAGCAACCATTGTTTTGATTTTATATTAAGCGATGAAAGCAGCAGCTTTTGTCGCAATTTTGCCACGGCATACGGGGCAAGTAACACGAATCTTTTCGGAGCAGTCTTCACAGATGCACACATGTCCACAAGGCAATATTATCACCTGTAAAAATAATATTTAAACAAAATGTCATTTCTTGGTATAAAAAATGTAAACAAAAACGCATAAATGACAGTCCTGTACAATAATTTACTTTGTTTACACTCACTCACCTCTTTGGGATTCGTTGAGCATACCACACACAACTGCTCAGTGGTAAGATTGAGTGGTCGTGTACGGGCGCGCCTCTCACGCCGCTCCTTCTCTAGAGTTTCTTTGATTTTTCGTTCATCACGTTCTTGCTTCTTTTTGTTGTACAGTTTACGTACTATGTAACCAATTAGTATAGCTGAGATTGTGGAGCAGACAAAGATTTTAACGCTACCAAACAAAAAAATATGATTCTTTAAAACTATACAAATCAAATAAAAAATGAAAGCTGCGGTTGAACCGTAACACTTACAGCATGGATGATTTAGCCTCTTCAAATTTCTTAATTAATGTAGATTTGGTAGCGGTCGTTAAAAAGAGTGGACCCACTGGCGATGGTTGCAAACGTAACGTTTTACCATCTAACTCCAATTCACCAATCGCTGTAATGAAACTACCATCACGCAACACTTCTTCGGTTGTCTGCAGACCTTTTTGTCTGACACCGGAGAAGAAGCCGAAAACATGATCGAAAAACGAAAGCGAGGAAGGCTCATAATTGTCATACACCACATCCAAATCAAGCACAGCAGCGCTTAATGCATCAATGATTTCAACGCCACTTTCGTTGTTGCGCAACTCAAAAGGCATTTCGTTCGACGACACATGTATGAGTTTGCGTTGTTCGGTCCAGAAACCGGCAAAGCCGCGCGTTACGCGATGTTCACTAGAAATTGAAAAATTCTAAATTATTGTACAACAACAATAGCGTTAAAATAATTGTTATCACCTCAGTTTGATTATTTGCAAGACACCAGTTACGGAAGGCGACATAACACTGCGCATAGGCACACCAATTGGTGTGACCGTGCCGCGCACCACAGCATACGGTATCTTTTTATCCTTTTGTGCCGCCACATATTTCTTGAGATCACTATCTATAGCCAGTTGTGGTGCAGCCTGGAAAGCATAAAGCACATGCGATTTATGTGAAATTTCTAGCTCACTATCAGCTGTTGGCTACTGCACTAACCTTGAGACAGTTCACATTTTGCTTGTAGGTGACATATTCTTTAACACATATCCCTAATATTAACAAATCAACACCAAGCGCAATTGATTCGTGCAGAAATTCCATGATTACTGCAGAAATTATTTAATTTTTTATGGAGCTGTCAGGTATATTTACATTTTTTACGTGAGAGTTGACAGAAAAACTGATATGAGTGAGGGAATATGTGGCAATAAGTGATGAATGTATTACATGAGAAAATGTCAATAATATGACACTATCGTAAGTGCTGCCAAACCATAATTTAATTAACGTATGGAATAATTATTTCTGTTTCCGCCAATTGTTTCTTTATGGTTATTGTTTCGTTTTAATATATTTGAATTTGTCTTTCGCGTAAACCGTATCTTGTGTTTTAAAATGTTTTATTATATAATGAAATCTTTTAAATATTGCTGTTATCTTAACAGAAATGTTAATAGAAGAATAATGTATAAACACATATAAAGGTAAATAAAGAAAGGTCAGGAAGGAAGATTGGTGATTGCATCTATCACTTTCGCAACTACAATTCCACATATTTTGGCTATTTTTTTTGCAGTTCCATTGACGAAAAGGCACTATCTTTGCTCAGCAATAAGGAAAAGAGCTAAGATTCCACCTCCAACCTCTTGGCAAATCGAAATATATGGAGTTTTTATAAGGCCATTTGTGAAGCTTTTGGAAAGAGTAAAGAGTGAACAGAGCATAGTAGGAAAAGGTAGATAAAATAAGTAAAATGAAAAGAAAATATTTTACGGGCGATCTGAGACCTGGGACATAAAAATGTTAGTTAAACTCAACTTTCCGGAAAGAAAAAAGTTTTTTGTTAAAGATAATAATAAAAATATACTTGATTATTTGAATTTTTAAAATAAAGTGTAATTTTATGTAAAAATTCTGGATTCACGAAAGTTCTAGATTGTTTTATTACCTACAACTTTGCCGTTTAACTTTCTACCACGAGGTACCGTTTTTTAACGCAATTCAAGCAACCCCTTTCTTTCCTCTTCTTGGCCACAGATCGAGGATAAAATAAATATTTTTATATTTTTTTATATTTATTATTATTTTATTTTCCTTTTCCATTAGGTTTCCTCCTACTACGATTATTTTGCTTTAAAAAATTATCGACTCTCATCAACATAGCGCTTTAGCACTGTAATATCGAACAAAATAAGTTAATATATCGTTGCTATGTGGTAAATAAATATATATTAAAATTTTAATTAGTGTAAATATTAACTCATGCTTCTTTTACACTTCTTTTACAGAATTTTATTAAAAAACCATTAAATGGTCTATTATTTGCTAAGCAAAGTGAAAAGTTATTTTGCCAAATAAACTTCGGCAATTATTCGTTACGACCATGCGCCTTCATTAGAGCCATCTCGAAGCATTTCGACATTTCGGCAATATAAATATTTAATCTAACTTTCTAAAGATTTCTCACGCCAGCGCTGCTTTGAATTTACTGATAGCGTTTAAAAGACAAACAAACCAAGCGCAGAATGAGTCATTATACATAACTACATGTATATATCTATCTACTTATCGACATGCATATATTTCTCAATAAGAATATGATGGCCTATAAGTATTTTATTGAGCTTTTATTTGGGATGCTTGCAAGAAGTTGCTTCAGAGTGGTAAAAAACTTCGTAGGCGCAAGATCGTTTTGAAAAAGTTAACTCAGATAACGCGAAGAAGTTCAAAAAGTGTTTAATGTGCGAAATTTACAACGTTTGTAATTAGTGTTACTAAAAGCTAAATATTGTGTGTACTAAGAAAGTGTCAAAAAACAATTTTTATTCGAGAATTCAAATTAATAAAAGTACTACGATTTGGAATAAAGGAAAATATGAGATTTTCTAATACATATTCAGTGGTCGTGGTAAGATGCATGCGTGGCAAGAAAGTATACGTATACGAGTATATGATATATTAAAATACATATATAAAAATCAGCAGAGGGTAGTCGAACTATTTCCTAAAGGCTAAAATATATTCTTCAAATACAATTTTCTGAATAATTGTAAGATATTTATTTTGACTCAAAGTTTTGTGCGAGTTTAACTCCGAAATTCTGAGATCGGTAATAGAAGTCAGTGTAGTGGCGAATGGAAAAGTGCAACTGAAACCGTTATCGACCATTGAAAGCCGTAGTACAAAGCTTTTGAACACTTTAATGGATAAGCTGAAAGTTTTATGAAGAATCCTTTTTTAAATAGCCCAACTGAGGAATTTTGAATAAACTCGTTTTCTAGGATTTTTAATCTCGAAATATATCGCGATTATTTTGATATATAGCCTACTCATTTTAAAATAAGAACAACACGAAAGTAGAAACGAGTTAGAAACCTCTCTTTAAGCCTTTCGTTATTAAAACTAGAAGAAAATTTTTCGTAAGGCAAAGGCTCGGAGTTTTTTCCAGAGCACATCGAAGATGTCTTTAGATCTTTCTAAATTACCACTTTCTCTAGAATATTGGCCCTTTCAACAAACTTTTCATTGCATCCTTAGTCTTTAGTAATTCATATAAATATAACTAAAACCAATGCTTACCTCACTTTATCACTGAAATTTTATTTATTTTTTGTCCTTTTCCTCTCCCCAGTTCGGCAGCCTGCTGTTGGCGATGTGGTTCGCCTTGACTGCCTCGCAGATACAACCGCGTGAGACGAATACCTGTGAGGGTCGCCAGACTACCGGTAATATTTGTGAGTCATGCGAATTGCTGTCCACATGCGTGCGTAACTCCAGCGGTTGGATGACAATCCCCGTTGAGATATGCGACACCGCCAAGGGTTACTACTGCAATTCACGTGCCGGCATGTGCAGCAATTCGACCGGACCGTGTCATCCCTTCGCAATGGATGGCAATTTTCCATGCACCTCGCAGGGTATCTTCCCCGATCCGTACGATTGTCAGAAATATCACATGTGCTACTTTGCGGGCGTCACTCTGGTGGCGGTAACAATGGAATGTTACGGTAATAAGGCATTCAATGTGGCGACTGGTCAATGTACGGCCACACTGCAAGATTCCATCTGCTTGTTGCCGCAATTTCAATGTGACAATGTTGGCGATGCGCATCCATGGCCGAATAGTCCGAATGTTTTCTACATTTGTCGTGCGCTTTCGCAGCAAGATGAACGTGTACTCTATCCATCGCTTTATCGGTGTTCTGATGGTGAGGTCTTTAACGGTTATGGCTGTCAACAAGGCAACACACAATTGGATGTCACAACAAGATCTCCCACAGCGGTAACAACAGTAACAGCGGTTAGCGGTTCAGGTACTGGCAGTACCACAACGATGTCACCTTCCACTGGCAGATGTTTGGTGGCTGGTTTATCGGCCGATCCAGAAGATTGTACCAAGTACTATTACTGTTCGGCGGTGAATGGAGTTCAGCGCCGTCGCAGTTGTCCATCGGGTACTCATTTCAGTACTCGGTACGTGTCTTGTGTCTTGGGTGCATGCGGCAAGTAATTGTTTATATTCTTATATTTTGAGTAGTAAATAAATAATAAAAATAAAGAATTTGCTATAAAATGGTACTAACTTTTTGTGGCGAGGGATTATTATGTATAATGAGAAGATTGTACAGGAAAGTTGTGTAGCTTCAAAGCTACTGTGGACTTTAAATTTGTTGTTTTTATAACGGTTTTATAGTTAAGGTTCAGATAAATTGTCATCGAGGTCATCCAATGGTAGGTCCGTGCCATTTCGACGGCGATGGACCATAGGGAACCGGCTATCAGATGTGTAGGGTTAGCTGGACATGCAGAAAGGTGGTTAGATTCATGCGTGGACACGTTGCATGCTGGACGATGAAAGTGCACTTTTTTCTTCGACAAATAAGATTAGTTTTTAGATAGGCACTCTTATCTTGTGCTGGTGTTGACCTGATGTTGTCGGAGACCTCTCTGATTACTTCAGGCTCCAAGGAACCGACGATTGCCTGATAAATGGTGTGGTCATTCCTGTTGTTGCGTGACCCAAGCTGTGCTTCCACCTGATTAAACCACCTGATTGTTGAAGTTGTTTTGTATTATTGATATTTCCTACACCGAAACCCGTTCCAATGCCATCAACATTGCCGTCATCTAAATCACTATCCTCGCCTACATTATTTCCATCGGAACCAATTTCGACGCCAACCTCAGAGAAATAATCTGCCCTATCCCCATCCTTTACAACACCCATCTGGCGCCCATGTCATCACATTCTTTTTGTTGTTGTTGTAGCGGCAGAATTCTGCCGAGGTGACAGTCCTTGACCAGTTAAAAAATTCGGGTCCATTCCAGTTACGTAGACCCGACTGCCGTGAGAACAGCATCACGGTTCTCATCTGTCCTTCATCGCTATCTTCTTCAACATTTCCCACATTTCTGACTGGATCTTAACACTGTGACATTCTACTGCTCTGTTGATGGTCATGTGTCTTTCTGCTTGTAATCCGATTCCGAAAAGCATGTAATAATAAGCGAAATTGGAAATCTTCCAATGCTGGTACACTTTCCGAGATCTGCATATTCGAATATTCACACAGTGGGTATCTATCCAGAAAAGTTGTGGAGAGGCTCGTCTTAAAAACTGAATCGTATACATATTTAGGTTCATCAAACTATGTAGGAATGCAGGGTTCATTCCTGAAATTTTGACAGCTTTCAAGCTATATATTTTCTGTTGAAGGACAAGCTAATAATAACTCATAATGGAGATCTCTTGGAAAGCGGAATATCTTTTTGTTTTTTGAATATACTATATGTCTCTATATTTTAGGTCCAAATATGTAATGTTTCTCAGGGACCTTCCCAAATTTAATTTCCAATAAAGTCTCAAAATTTCCTTTTTTTTTTTTTTGTGGATCTCATGACCTTGATGTGTACTCCTTTCTTCAACCTTCTAAAGTCTTTAGGTTCCATAAATATTTATTTTACCTACAACCGAATCATGTCGAACATTGTACTATTATTTCATCGGACCCTGTATACCCGAATGAGTACAATCTGAGTTATAAAAAGTTAATTAATATTTTTAATCGCAACAAATTGTACAACGGTTAATTTCGACACATGTTCAGATAAATTTGGTAATATAACAATAACTAATTTAGTTTAATTTGCCATAAAAGCGAATCAAAATCCGCGAACCCATTAATTGCGAGCGCTACTAGCTTAAGCACGCACCAAGAGTGGGAATAACGGAAAATGTGGAGCACTTTCTTCACGAAACTTTGGATTTCGGTAAGTAGCGTTTTTCTCTTCGACCAACATTTAAATGAGAAGGCATATAAACACCACTCTTTTAAAGTCTCTTCTCACAGTCTGCATCACCACTTCAACACAGGCGTGGTTCCTACCTCAAGGCAATGGGGCCGGTGGTTTTGGTCTCAATGGCTTTGGCTCCAATGGATTTGGTTTCAATGGTTTCGGCTTCAATGGTTTTGGTGTCATCACCACCATGTCCGAATTTAAATGCCAAACGACCGGTCGCTTTCCCGATCCATACGACTGCCGAAATTTCTATGATTGCACTAGCAGCGGTACATATACGCGCCATAGATGCGGCCCTCTTAAACGGTATTCGGTTAATCAGCAAGGCTGTGTGTTCGCCTTCACCGTAGCTTGCTATAATCTGGCTGTTAGCTGCTCTGCTGCCGGTGATAAGGGCGCATGGCCTGGTGATGCCAGTATATACTACATCTGTGAGCTTAGTGCTACCAGTGGAAAATTAGTACCAATGCTGTTTAGATGCCCCCAAGGTTCAGTATTCAATGGTGCAGCTTGTGCATAAATTGGTGGAAGATAACTTTTTGTGACAGGTTTGTTGTAATTGTAGTGGATATAAATAAAATCTGAGAACTTAAAGAGAGATGGCTTCTATCACATGCTAAAAATGTGTTAATCAATTGTAATCTAAAAGGACCAATTTTTTAAAGTCAGCTTCGTTTGGTTAAAAGGCTGATATTCGTGAGATCACGAATAGTTCCACTTGGGCTGCTGTGTTTTTGTGTTCCACCCTAAACCAGAAAGCTTTCGCAACACCATAATTGTTGGTTGCTGACCAATGCTTATTGAGCTCGCGCGAGCCACATAGATCCAGTATTCGAGTGCATGAAGGTAACAGAACACCTGCTCCTTCCCATGCTGATGAGATTTGAGTAAGGCTGTCCTTTCAAGCGGGTTGCCGATGGGCTTTACAGTTTTCGACGATACCAGTGTGGCCCGACGCCCAGAGTGTTTAGGGTAGTTCCTTAGTGAGCGAGCTCAAGGTCTGTATAGTATCGGAGTGGATGCATAACTCTCTAGAAGAAGTCTCACTTTGTTGAAGTACGTCTGCTGCTACCTTATTAATTGTCACTTCTGCTTTAATGACACTACGTGGCCCCTCAAATCAGAGTTGATTGAGAGCTCCCGGCAGAAGAATTTTGATATTATTTTCCGAGGATCGGTCGACGCGTATTAAATCCATTTGACAGGTATTTTTTGCTCTCCTGTTGGTCAGTCTGCTGCTCATTTGTAGATTACATATTGAAGGATAAGAAGAGGGGAAGGACATTTTCGACTTGATCGTACATGGATTTGCGGACCGATGAATCCCCATGTCATCATACTCCGCAAAACAGTCTGTCAATGTCTCATTTCGAAAGAAATAAGGCTCGAAGATGCCGCCATACCAAATTTCTTCAAAAGAATTTGACTTAGCCCAATAGCCACAGCTGGCGTTGGACCAAAGAGAAGCTATCACTATTGGAAGGTGCGATGATAAATTCCAAAAGAACAAAAACACAATAGTAACCAAAGACCTTTCCTGTATAACGCTATTTCAAAAGTCTACATATCGAAACTGACCTTGTATAAGTTTGGATAGGTTAGATCGTTGGGTTGTAACTTGCACCAAAGTTATATCAATATCCCACTTGAACACCTGTGAATACTGGTCCTTTTTAATACCCAAAACTCTTAGATATGATTCATCAGACCCTTTTACCAGAAATTTTTTGAATCTGCTAATATTAATCCCAGCCAATTCGCAAGGTTTGCCGAAGTTGTATCTAACGAGATATTGCAACATCAGTCTAGAAAATGCTGGACTGTAACGAAGAAAATGCCTCAATGATTCCAAATCGCTTTCCTCCATATAGTTTTGCCAAAACCCTTCTTATAAGAACAGCAACAAGTGCGGTGAGATAAACTTTGCGAAAAGTAAGTAGTTTAGAGCACCTCTTACGGCACTCTGTTCTGGTTGTTGACCAGGGCTTACCGAGCTCAAACCCTAAAGTTGTATACAGTAACATAGTAACGCAAGGTTCCCAAATAACGTTACAGACTTTCTTCTAAAAGTGATCCAAATACCTTCATACTTCTTTAAGGCTTCACATAACGATCTTCCCAGTCAGTGATTATATCATATTATAGGTACCAAAAATCTTAATGTTTATTGATTAATTTATATTCTATTTCTTCTATATCTTCATATTAAAGCCCAAAATGTTATCAAAACAAATTAAATATTTATTTTAAAATATTAAAAAAAATATTTTTTTCCGTAAATATTCTTTAAAAATGTTCAACAGTTCAATAAGAATTGTTAGAAGAAAAGGAAGATAGTGACGATAGTACGAAAAAATAGCAATAAGAAAACTAAAAATATATCCAAAAATCAAATCAAAATACCGTGTTTCAAGAAAATCAGTCAAAAATGAAAAGCTTTATAAATAGACGGACATAAGTTACGAACTCCAAAAAAAAGTACATATTTAGAAACTTTAAACAATTTACTTAAAACTACATCCACATTTCGACCCTCAATCATCACATTGGCGCACTATGGGATGTAGAACAATCGATGCGCCATTACAACCCGTTCGCTCCGAAATGAAATCATGGAAATTGCTCTCCAAAACCCACATGAACCGCCTGTGACCGGGTAGCACCTGAAGTTTTAAGAAGAATAATACAAAATTTGCTTATCATTTCAGCTCCCAAATCATTACTATAATTACAACCAACCTGTGTCGAGAGACGACAATCACCACCATGTTGTACATCTTTTAAATTGGCTGCCTTGAAACAAGTCTCCGAGTTCCACATATAAATGTCGTTTTCACCCTTGTAACGGAAGAACAAGTTTGTGCCACCGTCGGCGCCGAGCAGCACCATTTGCTTGCCATAAGGTTTGGCGCCCACATCGACAATCGAACCAGCACCCTGTCCAACACGCAAATACTGTCCGCGTATGGAGTATAGGCGTGGAGAGCTCAAGTACGTAAAGTACAGAGTCGATGTACCATCCGGTGTGGCGGTGAGTGCCATGTAAAGCACGTCGGTGGTAGTTGGGGCAGTGGCTTTGGGTAAAACGATGCGATACGATTTATCGCCAGCTATATCGTAGACGAGTATGCTGCGTGCTCCCGCGTCGGCAACATATACGAAGGGCTTATTGTCCTTGGAGTAATCGACCACTATGAACTGCAGGCGAGACTCAGACGTTACGAGATCATTCATGTCGATGATCTTGACTACTTTGTTGTCAGCGGTGTTGATTGCTACGATTTTTGGGCCACAACGGCGTATCGGTTGCTCCAATGTGTTCACAAGTCCTACATCCAAAGCCCAGAGAAGACCCTGAAATGAGAAAAAGATGGGATAAAATTAAATATGTGGAGTTTCAGATCAAAATGAGCTTGCTGGGGAAAAAGGTAGTATTTAATTTTTCCTAGGTAGAAACTTATACTTACATGTATTTCGATTTAACCAAGCTTTATGACTAAGGCCTTGGATCTAATACTTTTATACAATTTGCTGGAGGGAACAGAAATCAAACACAGTACTTAAAATCCAATTACTAGAGCTCTTTTTCTCGCGATCCTCTCGTCGGATGCGTCCTATAACCTAACTTAACTATATGATCTTGTAAGAAAAGTTCTCAACATATCTGTTTTACACGTTAATGCGGTTTTGTGAACGCTTCAGTACATGGCAAGACATCCCAACTCCTACTGAACTAATTGCATTTTTTTCGCAAACGAACACTTTTTATCGTTTACGAAATCAAAATATCCACTCTGATGAATAGGCTTTATTTCTAAGAAACCTCGGAGACCTTATAAAGTCTACCTGTATATACGTGAACTTGTCCCTCAATTTATAAAATATCAATCTGAAATTGTATAAATGTCCCTTCTTCCCTAAGAAACTGTTCATTTGTTGGAACTGTCGATATCGGACCACTATAGCACAAAGCTGTCATACAGACTAACCGGTCCAAATCAAGTCCCTGTATGGAAAACTTTTTTATTTGTTGAGGTATCTTCCCCAAATTTGGCATAGATTAATATCCAAAGTATCGCTATAATCTCCGAATAAAATGTTTAGATCGGATGAATATAGCATACAGCTGCCATACAAACTGATCGATCCAAATCAAGTCCTTGTATGAAAAACTTTTTTATTTGTCGAAGTATGTTTCCGAAATTTTGGATATGTTATTATCAAAATCAGAACTACGATTTTCGAGCAAATTGTACAGATCGCATCAATGTGGCATATAGCTGCCATACAAACTGACCGATCCAAATAAACTCCTTGTGTGGAAAACTTTTTTATTTGTACAAGCATTTTGTCAAAATTTGGCACAGATTAATATCCAAAGCATCGCTACAATCTCCGAAGAAATTGTATAGATCGGATCAATATAGTATATAGCTGCCATACAAACAGATTGATCCAAATCAAGTCCTTGTATGAAAAACTTTTTTAGTTGTCGAGGTATCTTTCCCAAATTTGGTATAGATTAATATTTAAAGTCTCGCTATTATCTCTGAAAAATTTGTTCCGATCGAAACAATATAGCATATAGCTGCCATACAAATTGATCCTCTTTTATTCATAATGCCTTCACTTCATAATGTCAAATTCGCTTTCTAATTAACCAATAATTCCATTATCACACGTAAAATCGACAAAAATATTTTCTAAATTATTTTTCCAATATTTAAAATTATAAATTTTGCATTAATGCTTTAAACGTGCACAAACACAAACAAGCATACTTACACATACAGTTGCATAAGTGTGTGCTTGTATAACACACAATTGCTTGTATTCATACATTTTCCCAAATTTTATAATAAAATGTATATTTGTGTGCACTTGCCGCGCTCATATAATAATATTTCTGCATTTTCCACACCGAACAGCGACGTTTGGTCGAACGTCAGTCCGTTTTAATGCTGGCTGCCATTGTCATTGGCATTGTGGCCAAATGGCTGCATACAGTTAACGAGCAGTGAGTTATGAACGCCACACCCACACACCGCGTTTTAATTTACGGCCAACGCACCGTGTCGAAATATAGCGCCATGCTGACATACAAACACACACACATACATATATATATATATATATATAATATATACGTATGCACTTGCAATTGTTTTTGCATGCAATAGCTGGAATATATTAAATATTATGCCACGAAATTGCACATAACTGAATTGAAAATTTCTTGCCTCCGCATTTTCGTTGTCAGCAATCTGAATATTTTACGTAATTGTCAGCGTAGTTGCAGCTATTCTAAATTAGCACAATTTTCGAGTCCAGCGAATTGCGCATTTTGCGCAGGGTAACGCTGTACCCAGCGGTCTATTTTCGGAATTGAATTAAATTTATACACAAAATGAAATTTAAATAACCAATAAATGATTGTAACAGGTCAATTGAAAAGATCCCGGCCTAATATACAGTTGACGCTACTAGAATATGATTTTTAGTTAGTCATAACTTTCAAAAGACGCGTGTAAAAATTTCCTTAGTTTTTGAATTATATCTTTTAGAATGAAGCAACTTTTCTTATTGCCAAAAAATGAAAAAAAAATGAATGTCACGAGTTGCTAAAATACTGCAAAAAATATTGTAGAAGCAGAAACTTGACTTGATGACGAATTCTTGGGACCCTGACCCAGGAAAATCCACCAACAACGGTTGGCATTATTTGTTAGATATAGAAATCGATATACTATACATACATATGTATAAGGTCTAGTAAATCGAAATCTAATAATAATTTATCTAATCTACTTTTGTATTGAAAAACTTCTTCAGCCATGCTAGGATTGACGATCAGGAAAGTTTTGTTATTTGTTAAGTGGGATTTGCAGAGAATTATCTAATTCAGATACTTTATTATGTCTGTATGTCTGTCAGCATGAAATTTTACTAAGAATTTTAGATGAAATTTTCTCTTAAATCAAATATTTGAAGATTAGAAGTAAACGACCTCACGAATACATACATACACAAGTTAATTGCACTGAAAAGTAAATATATACTCAAAATAAATATTCTATTTAAATATTAAATAAAATTTCGCTTTCGATTTCAGCCAATCTGTCAATGACTGTTAAAATCTGCTTATTGCACTTAGTGACTGAAAAGTGGCAGACCGACGATGCGAATGAGATTCGAAGCTTTAAATTCGAACTGAAACTTTCAACTGTCATTTACCTAACTGTAAACATACAGACATACATATTTGTATATCTATAATATATGTGTAGATACAAATGTATTGATGTATAAGTGGATGCGCTTGTAGTGCGTTTGGGTGACTGAACCAAATTGAAATGAAATGGATACAAACAAAAACAAAAGCAAGTAATTCGATAAAGTTCAATACGAAGAGTGTTCTACTGCGAAAAGCGTCTAAGGAAACAGAGCATAAAGTAAAATAAAAAACGTAAATATTTAGCTAAGTAAAATAAATAATATTAATATGTTGGTTTTTAGGTATACATATGTACATATGTATGTGACTATGTATGCGTGTTAAGGTGTGTTCTTATTGATTCTGGTGATAGCTGGTACTAGCTGTTTGTTTAGCGTTATTTTTATTGTGTCAGTTACAGCCGAAATGTTTTTGATTCTATTTATTATTATGTTTTGACAAAAAAAAAATTAAATCAAATTAAATTAAATTAAAATTAAATTAAATTAAAATAAAGTAAATTAAGCTAAATAAAAAAAATCTTTGGCAAATGCGCCTGACTGCTGTCTCTTATACACATCTTTGGAAATTTTGTTGTATTTTTTCCATTTTGGCTACATATTTATATTTTACGCAATAAAATTTGAGCTTTGATATTTCACGAAAGTTCATAAGTTGTTTCGGTATCATCTTGTCATTTGAGTCTAGGTAAAAGCTTCTTAAGACGCAAATTTGTTTCTCAGAAAGCTTTACAAAATTGGAAAGCTGTCCAAAATCATATTGATTTGAATTTTTCTGAAATTCCAACGCAGTATTTCTCTTCCATACCGATATCGAAGTTCATCAGCCGCAAAGCTTAAAAGTTTTTTGATTTAGAATGTATGAAGACATGAAAAAATTTTGATAGATTCACACGGTAAACTTAAGCATACTCCATTCTTTAAAACTTTTATTCACTGAACCGAAATATTTCTGTAAGTCGTAATTGGTTGGTTTCTAGTTTTCACCACGGCTCATGCAAATCTTAAACTGTATAAAATCCTATTTGTATTGGCAATCGTGGATCAGCATGTAACGCCAAGGCTTCTCACAAAGTGTTCAAGGGTGCTTCAGACTTCCATAAATACTTAAGAATTGATATTCTAATTTTAGATGTGGTGAAAGGAATACCGATGAACGTGAACGCTTTGGACGCCCAAAAGAGTTTGTTACCGGAGAAAACGTTAAAAAAAATCCACAAAATAATTTTGTATAAAAGTAAGGCGAAGTTGTTCGAGACAGCAGATACACTAAAGATATAAACAGAACATGTACAACATATCATTCACGAATATTTTGGTATAAGCAAGCTCTGTGCAAAGTGTGTGCCGCGCGTGCTCACATTTGACCAAACACAAATACCAATTGCTGATTTCAAGCAGTGTTTGAAGATGTTGAAGCGTAATAAACCCGAGTTTTTGCAACGATATGTAACAAAGAATGAAACATGACTACATCATTTCACTCCGAATTCCAATCGACAGTCATCCAGGTGGACTGCAGATGATGATCTCGCTTCAATGCTTGAAAAAACACAACCGTCGGCTGGCAAGGTTTTGGCGCCAGTATTTTGTGATGCGCATGAAATAAATTTTATAGATTTTACCTTAAAAAAGCAAGGACCAACAACAGCGAATATTACATAGTGTTATTGGACCGTTTGAAGGACGAAATCGCCGAAATGAGACCACATTTTTAGTAAAAGAAAGTGCTGTGTCAGCAAGACAATGCACTGTGTTACAATTTAGAGAATTGTGAATCGAATCGCTTTCGTATTCACTTTCTGTTCTCAGAGCTCAAAAGAATGCTCGCTGTGAAGAAATGTTCGTCGCATGAAGAGGTGATTACCGAAACTGAGGTCTATTTTAAGGCAAAACACAAATTGTGCTACAAATATGGTGTAGCAAAGTTAGAGGGTCGCTATAAACGGTGTATTATCCATGAACGGAACCAAATTTTATTAATTAAAAATTAATTTTCCCCAAAAAAGAGTTTTTCTTATAGTAAACAGGGCACTTTTCAATTGATTGTTAAAGAAAATTTTTTTGTTTGATGAGAAATCCTTTTAATTCTTTATTAGCCAAGATGTAGATATGATTTCTGTGCAAATTGTTCAGATAGGATCACTATAGCATATAGCCGCTTTACAAACAGAGCAGTCGCAATGATCTCCGTGTATGAAAAACATTTTTAGTTTACAAGATATCCAAGACAACGGTATAAATTCAAAACTATCAAACGGTCAATCAACCGAAGTTCTTGTGTGAAAACTTATATTTATTATATATTATTTATTTGTGGAGCGTATTACAGCTTCGGTATTGCCGAAGTTTACAGCTCTTCTTCTTTTTCGTTGTTATTGTATACAAAAAGCAGTTGATTTATGTAAATAGTGATAATGTGAAAGTTTTCCTTTTTCTATGCAAAGCGGCTCGTCTGCGATAGCAAAGCATATGCCTCTTGGCCACTAGACTCGGACGAACACACACTGTCATACACATAGAGAGAACAAAAATAGTTACACGACTGCGATAAGAGCATAGCCCAGTGACAGGCACATCAGACCTTTTTGCATTAAACTAATTCTCGCACAACTTTTCTACTGAATTTTTCCTTTTTTTCTAGTAGTGGCCGACCGCCTTTCCTCTATACGCATACGCAATGGCTTCCAGCGGCAACAAAAAAAAAACAAACTTTGCAATTGTAATGTCAGATGCTATCGCCGCTTTGTGTGGCATGCTGACTAACCCCGCTCACCGCAGTGCCAACGGCTGTGACCTTGTCTGCAACGTCAAGGCGACAACACATAATTTAATATTGGCGGTCAGAGCACGAACACACACACACAAACATACATTTGTGGTTTATGCATATGTATATACTATATGTGAGCGTGTGTTGGTATATGTTGCATATGCTAGTTATTTGCTATAAATTAAATATTCACTAAATATGGCAGATAAGATAACTAACTAGATTTATTACCCCAAAGGGCCCTCGACACCGTCGATAGTACATTGGACATAATCGAGCAGCTCCCTTACGATGCATGTACTTACATTGGGATCCACAGCGATGTCGACGACGGACTGCAACGCCTGACAATTGCCCTCCTCCTGTATGGCCCAGCACGGATATGGCGCAATCTTGGCCACACACTGACCCCGCTTCAATTGCACGCGACCCAATGTGAATGGCGCACCATGTTTGTAGCGCGGCAGCGCCACAAACACGTCATCACGTCGCAGTTGGGCGCGCGTCACGATCACATTGCGCGGCACATATCGGCCGGATTGGACGTAAATGCTCTTGGTCGACTCGCAAGGCCAGTGCAGGTTGTTGCCGCTCAGCTGGAAGGTGAGTGCGGCCACTGCATTTTTGTCGCATTTACTGACATACTTGTTGCTGTTGTGGTGGCCGTAGCTGTCATAGTCAGCTGCGTTGTCGGCTACGTCAGCAGGGTCATTGTGCAAGTTGGTGGAGTAGGCGGCGTGGCACAGTGTGGGCCGTAGTAGTGTGGCAAGTGTGCCAGCAAAGAGTAGTAGCGTTAATTGCTGTTGTTGTTGTTGTAGGGTGTTGTGCAGCTGCAGTTGCATTTTGTCTGTTGGCGTGTGCGTGTATGAGATCCTTGAGGGTATTACGTATTTCGAGTTGTTGTTGTTTTTACACTTGCTCGTTGCAGTGATTTTATTGGTAGTTCTCGCGCTTTAAACGCTTGTTTATCACCGATTTTTATGAACTGCTCACTTAGACTATTTGCACGGGTTCACACCTTCGCCTTATTTATTCAGTGAAAATGCCGGCAGCGCCAGCATCAGCGCTGCAATTATAGTGTTCGTGCTGCGCAGTTGTTTGTTATGCTCACGTTCATGCAGCACAAAAATATAGTAATAACAATAAAGTAATAATAACAGTAAAATTTTAAAGTAGTGTTTTCCGCACGCTGGCTGCACGTATTTTCCACAAATGTTTGTCTAATTTCTTTTTTCGCTTTCTTTCATTTATTCTTTATTTTGTTTTTCTTCAGCCAATTGTTTATGTTAAAGTTCTGCGAAATGTGACTTTATTTAGTTTCACACAGTGGTTCATTTTACGGCAAAGTTTCATCAATTTTGCTCGAACTGTTTAACACAGTCTGATCAAAATTGACCCGGACTGCGCAAAAAACTAGATTTTTCGGTATTTATGTACAAATAATTATCGTCGCCTGCAAATATAAGCCTGCCTCTAGAGCCAATATAAGCCTGCCAAGGCGTAAACAAAATTTCAAAACTCCTGCTATAAGTCTCGACTGGGATGGCCTTCAGCACTTTCAGGCTAGTTTTTTCGGTTTCGACTCATTTCTAAAGCTTCATTCGCTAAATGTCTCAGGCATTTAACTCCAAAAGTGCGGTGGGATATCTAAAAGTATGAGCTCCTAGCTAGTGTTTAAGACTTGATCTTGCAAGCGTGAGTCGATCAAGGAGGAAGTAATGAGATGGTTTTATCTTGTCTTCTTTGCAGTGCAAAGAGTTCACTGGTTCTCTTACGATCGATCTTGAGGCATAATTGGTCTTACGACAGCGATGGTAGTCCAGCGCTGGACAAACTGCTGTGATGCCTAGCTATCCAGTAGCAGAACATACGAAGAAGGGGATCCGTTTCTTTGCTACTGATAGCGGAGCTAGGGTAAATTTCGCCTTTTTTCATCTCAACAGCTTCACAGTTGCCTGCGATTCTTCTGTGACCTGGCATCCATGCTAGTATTTACACAAAGTGACTCGATCACATTGACAACGGGGTTAGGCATTCCTTACCCAGCCCTGTACGCACAGTTAGTGAGCGCAATGGCTACTACCCTCGAACTGATATCAGAGTGAATATTATACTTCTCAAGGAAATCTACTCTTATATTATAGACAGCAGCTTCGGCTTAAAAACCACTGCAATAGTCAAGTAGTCTGAAACAGAAGTAGATTCAGGATTCCTGATAATATATTCTTTGTCTAACCTTCCTCCCAAGCCTCGACGCATACATAAAAACGCTCATTCTCCCTCTTCTTCAACGGCGTTCACCCAATCAGAACTTCTTTGCAGATATGTGAGCAGACAAAAAACCACAAGAATTTGGTTTGGCGACTCCATAATCCATAAGATCAGTTATAAGTTAAAGCGCGTGCGAATTTTCGAATGTTCTGACATGTGTTCATTTTTCAACCCAGATTCTCTGAGACTGATAGCAACAGTGGTCATATACCTTCCGGCGATATCTGTGGACACTACATGCAAAAAGGCATTAAGTGCAATGATTGAATTGGAACTGAGGCCAGCATATATACTTCTGACCACGACCATAGTACATCATGAGCTTGACTATGGTCTCGTAGAGTCATAGGACTACTTTCTGTGAGATACCCCACCTTATAGTAGAAGTCAATCAATGCCTCATCAGTCAATCCCTTGCCTATATAAGGGCTTTCATTTGTACCCTTTAATCGATGTCGTAAAAGATTCAATCTTGTTTGTATATGTCTGAATTTCTTATGACAGTCAGAGCTAAAAGTTCTTAGTTGAATCATTCAAGAAATATACACACGTGACAAACTCGAATTTACGCGTTCATTTTTATGAGCAACTGAAAAGTTTTCACAGTGCAGTTAAAGCTCTGATTTTTATTGTGTAAACTGTAAAGACTTCATCTTTATGTGTCCTTTGAGGAATTGTCGAAGTGCACAATAAACCAAATCAGATATTTCAACAGTGAAGCCAACTTGGTTGAAACACAATGCTAAACAATAAAAAACCAGTTAATTCGAGTTGATAGCGAAATATACTTTATTCTCGTTGCGCTTTTAACTCAAGAAAAAATCGTCGGGTATCTCCAAGAATATACGAAATCTGTTAATTATTTCACATATATTTTTTCTATACAACGCTGAGTCTTATTTGTCCCGTATCTTATTGAATATATTTTTTCAAATAAAAGTTTGTGATGTTACAGCAATAAAGTGATAACTGAAAGTGTCGTTATATTCCCAGTTTTCTTAGTTGTTATTATCAAATTGAAATTGGTGAAGAGAAATGATAACTTTTAAATTGAAAAGTAGAACAAAATTAAAGAAGTAACAGACTCAAAACGGTTTCCTGGAGCGTTCGTTTGAGTTTGCTGAATAGCCAGAAGTCACACGGAGCTGAATCAGACAAATACGGTGGTTACGGCACGGTATTGATTGAAAATTTGGCGAAACACTCACGAAGAATCAATGCAATATGCGATATTGGATTATCGTAGTGTTAAAATCAAGAGTTGTCAGCCCATAATTCCGGCCTCTGTTTACGAATAGCTTCCTACAAACGATGCATAAGACTGAAATAGTATTCTTTATTGACAGTTTGGCCGATCGGTAGAAATTCGGAGTGCATCACACCACGATCATCGAAGAAAACTGTCAGCATAACTTTCATTTTTGACTTGCTTTGACGTGGTTTTTTCGGCTTCAACTCACTTTTGCTACCAAATTTGGTTGATTTATAGTATCGTTTGTTTCCGGGTCGTAAGCATAGATCAAAGACTTATAGCGTTTCAATAATACGTTTCACGACATCCTAGTAGTCGGAAAGCATTATTTCACAGACGTTAACGTGGTGCGGTTTTTCGAAAAAAGTGTTTGATTTTGGAACCAATCGTGCTTTCACTTTTCTTAGACGTAAATGATCTATCAAAATGATGTTCACTGATCCTTCCGATATTTCAACGATGCCAATAAGATTTGATCGTTGACGTGTTGATCATCAGTTGATGTTGATGGCCCTCCTGGACGTGTTTCGTCGTCAACGCGTTCTTGATCCGCTTTGAATATCTTGTATCAATTAAAAATAATTGTTCGTGATAAACAATTATAACTGAAGGCCTTTTCCGACATTCTGAACGTTTAGCTTTAGAAATTTGATGCCGTACCCGAAATTTAATGGAACATCTTTGTTGAATAATTTCACTCATTGCAAAAATCACCGCAGCTACTTTATGTACTTCAGAAATACTAGGCTATACTAAACCATAATGATTGCTTTGATGTGACATTTGGCAGATATGTCGCTGACAGTTATACCAACTCTGAAAAATAAATTTCGACGAATGACTTTTCGTGCGAATTTTAAATTGTAAAGTCTTACAGTTTTTGCCCATAGTATAAACAAACCAAGTAAAATTAAGCCTTGTATGAACAACTTTTTTATTTGACCATATATTTGCACGAAAAATGGCATGAAGTATTATCAAAGGCATCGCTACAATGTCTGAAGAAATTGTTAAGATCAGACCACTATAGCATATAGCTGTCATATAAACTGAACGTTCGGAATGAACTGCTTATATGGAAAATTCTTTTATTTGTCGAGATATCGTCACGAAATTGGGCATAGATATTTATTTGAGGGTACGCTAAATTATTCGAAGAAATTTCTCAAATCGAACCACTATAGCATTTAGTTGCTATACAAACTGATCAATATAAATCATGTCTTTCTATAGAAAGTTTTTTATTTGTTGAGATATTTCTTCGAAATTTTACATGCATTATTAGCTGAGTTAACGGTATAATATTTAAAGAAATTGTTCTGATCGGACCACTATATCATATAGCTGTCATACAAACTGACCGAAAAAAATTAAATAAAAAAATGCAACTGAGAAGAATATTATAACTTCGGGTTAGTTTCGGGATGTTAACGTTTTTTCTTGTTTGCTTTGTTTGGTTTTTGTGTTTTAATAGCAGAAAGTACGATTATGTTATCCTAGAGCCTGGTTCTCGTCGCATATAAACTAACTTTTTAATATTATATTATCTAATACTGTACAGTTAAATGTGATCATAAGTATATTCGAGCTTGTGCTTTACTTTACGTTTATCTTAATCATAAAAGGATCCATGCTCTGCATCAATGCACTAAAGTGATAAAGCTCGTTCACTCTCTCTCCCTCGTTCTATTCATTTAAGTACACGCGCGCACGCATTTCTGATGACAAATATAATTTAGGGGCTTAACGAAGTGCACGACAAATCGAATAAAATTTTGCACACATTTATCACAAATCCAACTACGGTACAAAACGGTCGTCGTCATGCACAGATTTATTTTCGCACATCTCACAGCCATGCGTGACCCCACTTCATACACACGCCGCATACAATCACGCAGAGCATGTGCGCTACGAATTCTGTGCAAATATGTTCGTATGTACGTATGCAGTATACTAGACGGAATACAAAAACAAAACATGAGACGCTTGGTACACACTGCAGCCACGCGGTCATGCCAGGCGTTGCACATGACCCCGGTACGTGTCGGATGGCTGCCATTGACCCAGCACACGGACGTTGGCGGAGCTGCAATAACGAATATGTTTGTATTGCCATCCACGTGTGTGTGTGTATGTGGCATGCTGTTTACCTTCCGGTCATATAACGGGTGTGCTCGCCTGCATATTGCATACATGTAAGCACACGCACTTTTACATATGTACATAAATGTCTGTATTAGCCAGATCATAGCATGCATTGAGGCGCTCATGCACCAATACACTCACCCACATGCACACACGGAAAAGCGCATTCACCATTTGTTTATCCTATTTATTTGCCCAGCAAGTTGAGTGATGCTTCTGTTTACTTAGCCTGCTGCAATTCTCAAAATAACTGTGCATATACGTATATGTATGTGTGTTTGAAATAAACATTGTCAATAGCAGCGCGTCAAAAATAGTTGCAACAACAAAGGCGGCACACTGAAGCAGCTGGCGTGTGATGAAATGATATTTGTAAGCTACTGAGCAAAGTAAATTGAAAACTGCCTACCTCATCGTTAGTTGCCTTTGTAAGAGATAAGAAAAATAACTATGCAAGCGTCAAATGATAAGAAAATTATTTTTAAATTTTTTTCATAGAAGCTCATATGCCTCGAAATATCGCTCGGTGATAGGCAATTCTACTGCCATATTTATGCTTTAAGCAATATATATAGATATAATATTTATACATGTATGACAACAACACACCATGTGTAAAATTTAATAAAAGCATAACGCTCAAGTGAAATGAGAAAAGAAAAAGGTAAACAAAATAAAAAAAATTTGGAGCACTCGCTGTTAGCCAACAAATGCGCGCGCTGCGTGATGCAACGTGTGATAAGTCGGTATGTACACTCTTATGCCTGTGTGTATGTACGTTCTTATGCGTGTGTGTGTATGTACACATTTATGTCTGCATGTATGTAGGTAAGCATTGTAAGAACGCAGCGGTGAAGCAACCCAGCAGCTATCACATTACATCAGGCAACATTGAGTCAGCTGCTAGGCGTAAACTGATACCATTTTAATTTTAATTTTTTTTTTTTTTTAACATTTTTTTTGTTGTTTCTTTGTTTTTTATTGAATAATGTCATTGACTTTAACATCACTTCAACTATGCTTATCACTAAAGCCAATTGTCGTGATTTGGTAAGAAATGATTTTGGTTTAAGTGTATGTGCCTGAGTTTGATATCAGTTGGTATTATAACTGTAATGTTAGTAAAAATGCTGAATGCTGAAAACTAATTAAAAGAGTAATCAAATTTTGTGCTTAAGTCCGCAGCAATTCATATAAGATTTTTACCTAGCAGCCGGGTGAATTTATAATTGAAAATTTCTGTAGCACAAGGTGATCTATTTCGAGCTTCAATACTTTAAAAAAAAAAAAAAAACACAAAAAATTTAAAAAAAAAAAAAAAAAAAAACGCAAAAACTTAAAATTTAATGGAGAATGTTGATCATAATTTGAAAGAACATTCTCTAGCATTTATTTTCTGAAAATAGTTTCTTTGAAAGGTTGGCCGCGGCTACATTTCAGATGCTCCATCCGTTGAGTACAATTTGCAATGACACGTTCGAGCATTTCGACTTGTAACTAGCGATTGACATGCGTGATGTTTCGCTCCAAGGCTTGAATTGAAGTGCGATTGTCTGTTTTGACTTTAAACTTTATATATTCCTACAGGAAAAAGTCTAACTTCTATCTTGGTGGGCAACCGACCGTCCCAAAACGTGAAATTTTTTAATCACCGAAGTGTTCCTCCAATAAATCCATTGATTGATGCGTTGAGTATGAAGTAATGACGTCGTGTTGAAACCAAATGTCGTCGAGATCACGAACTTCCATTTAGGCATCAAATAATCGGTTATCATGGCGTGATAACGGTCGCCATTCACGGTTACGTTGTCACCGGCATCATTTTTGAAGAAATAAAGGTCGATGATTCACTGGTCCACAAATCACATCAAACCGTTGTTTTTCTTGATGAATTGGCAGCACTTGATTCTCTTCAGGCAGGTTGCTCTTCGTCTCGGTAACAATTTTGTTTGTTTGTTTAAAACCTCTGCCGTATTTTGGGTTCGGCACCCGGTTTCAATGCAACTCCACATTCGCATTTGGGTTTTAACCGCAACCACCACGATACTTTACGAGGGGCCAGTCCGAATGAGCAGGTTGGAGCGAATTCCAAAGGCTCTTGCTTCTTGTGGTACCAGAATTAAGTCTCCGGTCCGGCCTCGTAAACGAAGCTACCACCATTTGAGCTTCCGTACAGCTCTGGACTGGTGGAAAGGCGTTGGCCTTCATACACACATCACTCATACACACACCACTCATAAAAAAGCTAACCCTAATTCTTAGCTAAACGCCTTCGCCGCTTAAACAACTCACGCGCAAACAATGGCTAACTGTTCGGTATTCTAGCGGACTAGTGGAGATCACACCACTAACATTTAATTATCCGCCAGTTCAGCTAATCCCCATACCATCCAGATCAATCAGACGTCCAATACGTCATCGCGAGTTGCTGCGAACGGCGCCGAATCGAATCTCACGGTCTATGACTGCTATATTTTCTTCACATGTTGCTGGTCGGGTCGAATTTAATGTGTCGAATATTATCGAATACTGAATGCTGGGTGCAGCACGCTCGGTAGGCCGATTATGTCGACAATAAGAAATATTATTTTTATTTATTGAAAATGCTATGACTATGTAATGAGTTTAATATTTCAGAAATTCATAGATTCTTGTCTAGATCGACTCAGCTCCATGATTTTCTTTCTTGCTTGCTTTTTTATTTCTCTTTCTCTATCTAATTGTCATTCTAATTATCCTTTTCCCACTTTGCAGTGACAGATTTATTTCTACTAAAACAAAAACGCGTTGTTTGAAAAATTGGTCTGTTTCTGATTTTATTGAAAGATCTGATTTTATTAACTCACGTTCTCATAAATTTCTGTGAGCTCCCAACACTGCTTTTGCTTTGCATATGCCTTCGCAGCTATTTTCGAAGTAACTTCCATTTATCAAAAAAGGAATATGTGTTCGAGAAGTATGAGAGAATATGACAAATAGTAACGAGTATATTTTATGCCACCAAAAATCAATTGTCCTTTTCTCTCTTATGAAAAAAAAAATTCGACTCATATGACGCTGAATTAAATAAGATATGTTTTTTGTGCCAGCTCAAACCTCCATAATTGCAGCCATCACCAACTAAACGGGTCAGCGCAATTGCTTACCGAATTTCCGCCTTTGTGCTCCGATAATAAAAGACAATAAATGTCATATGTTTCATTGAATCACACATGAATGTATGTATGTATGTAAAATAACAATTTCGAACAAAATGTGCACCATAAAGCCATCATCAGGAAAAAATGTTTGTAAAAAGTGGAAAGCGTTGCGCGAATGGCGGATGGAGTCCTATTAAAGCAAATGCCGGAACGAGCATAAAATAAAATATTAAACAATACCGCATACGTACACATATTTATGTACATACATATATTATAAACACTCATATAAACTTGTGATTTTTGTTCACAATGTCAGTTGCGATTTTCATTTATTATCCGCTTTCTGTTTTACTTTTTATTTCCAAACCAAATAACCGCAGGCATTTCTGTTGTCAATTTATTTAGATATCGTGTGCATATATTATTTGTGTATGAAAACCAATTATTTGGGCACAAATATCTAAATCTACTCATATAATATGAGTGCACACGCGATTTGTGTTATTGCCGTTAGGACAAGCGCTTCCATTTTGATTTTTACTGACGGCCAGTACTTACGAAGGATTTTTAAGGGGCTAACATAATAAAATTTTAAAGAGAAATTTTATTGGTTTTCTTAATGGTTTTCCGCTCATTTCGATCAGCTCTATCAGTTTAACTTTAAACGTATTTTCTGGAAACAGCATTTTTCGAATTTGCTGCAGCGTTTACTGGAAGACAAGGATGCGATCAAATATTAAATTCGCATGTTCCGTTTATAGTTTTCCATACAATGATCTACCAGTTTATTTGACCTGATCAAAAATCCGTTCCCACGACAGCCGGGTCCAAGTAAATGGAACGGACCAGAATTTGTTCCGGCCAAGGACTGTCAACTCGGTACCATTCCTCGAAATTACCTAATATATATTTTCAGCAGTGAACTTGAACTTGAAATTATTTAATTTTTTTGTTCAAAATTATTTTACAGAGTCATTAAAGATTGAAAAGCCATTTACCAAAAAAGTGCCAGAAGAAATAAATGCTTATGCGGTTACACCAGCGCATCAGACGTTCTTCTTTTTTGATATTTGGCGCCAACTGGAGACTCCAAGTGTAGCCAGTCCCTTCTCTAACTGGTCATTCCAACGGAGTTGAAGTTTTTCTCTTCCTCTTTTTTCCTGCGTCGAATACTCTTAGAGCTGACCTCATGAACTAGCCAGCGTAACCGCTGTCTCCTAATTCGCTCATGTCAGTGCCGTCTTATATTTGATACTGTTTCGACTTTTAATTGGATGTGCTTTTTTTTACGTGGCGGCTCCCAAACCCAGCGCAGAACACTGGGGAGGGATGTTTCGCCTTCTCACATTAGCTCGCCTTCAAGCGGATGTTTTCTGGCTACACAGAGGATACATTCTCTAAGACCGGAAGTAGTGAGATGATGCTATATGTGAAGAATCGTTTCCGGCCATTCTCAAGTGAGTGGCAATCAGAGGACTTTCCTCACTTGCGTGAACTTCTACACATAACTCCATTTTACCATTGCTTCCGGAAATCAGCCACCAAGGATTGGTATGCTAAGTTTAGAGGTAGTGAAAGGGGAACCAAAGACAGTGAATACAGTGGACGCCCAAAAGAGGTTGTTAACGACAAAAAAAGGTGCAGTTGTTCGAGATAGCAGACACTCTAAAGATATAAACAGAGCACGTACATCATATCATTCACGAATATTTGTGTTTGAAAAAGCTCTGTGCAAAGTGGGTGCCATGAGAGCTCACTTTTGACCAAAAACAATGGGAGTTGTTTTCAATTCGTGGCAGTGTTTAGAAATGTTCGATGCGCAGAATGATCGCAGGGAGAGTTTTTCGTCGATTAAAGAGGTGATCACGGCCTATTTTGAAGCAAGGGGCTAATGCTACTACAAAAATAGTATTGAGAAGTTGGATAGTCATTATAATCGATATATAACCCTTGAAGGGAACTATGTTCAATTAAAATAATAATTTGACCAAAATATGCAAACTGCATACATTTAACATAAATAAATAATTTTCCGGCAAATGAAGACATACTTATGTATCTCTCACTTCTTGCATAAATTTTCAATTTTAAATTGTTAGTGGCATATAGCGCTAGCTTCTAAACTTTTTTCCTTAATTAAAAAGTACCCGGCCTATCATTGTATGTATTTCACTATATCACTATCGCTATATGCCACTAATAATTTAAAATTGACAATTTATGCAAGAAGTGAGAGATACATGGCGTTATATAAATATTAGAAAAATGTTCAATGCAAAAATGTACACAGAATGTCAACAATTTGTAAACAAAATTTTGAATTCCGATGGCAAATATAAAATTAAGATTTTTGTTAGGCGCTAAGGAGGCAAAGCATTCTGCTATAAATGCGGTAAGTATGCCCTTTCAATAATTGAATTATATATTAGTATATCGATTTAAAATTATATCTCGAAGAAAAGTGACAATGATTGGTAGTTGCCATATTTTTACAAATTCATGAAGTGTAAAATAAATTTATTTGAGCATTTTACAAATCAAATATGTTTTTGAAACAATTGAACATATTTCTAATCATAAATGTTATATATAATTATTTTAGAGGTATAAATATTAAAAAAAAAAAAAACACATAAAAATTATGAAATTATCAGCATTGGAGTTGTCTTAGTTGACAATATCATTTGAAAATTTGAATACAATTTATGGTGTTGACCAATAACTAACACAATTTTACAGTTCTTCCTGCGAAGCCGTCATTTTGCATAGCGGTTAAGACAAAGTTTGACTATTCGCTTTCAAAAATAAATTTTCGAGAGATTTGAACCTTCTCTTTCAAGTCCAATTTTCCAAAGTATACTGAACATACATTTTTTGAGAGCTTCTTTGACAGCTGACCGTCAATGAAATTTTATATCCCTAAAAGTACACCCTGTGTTACTTCCTTCTGTTGGCTTTTGCTTCGACTAACGGACAGACAGAAATTTGTTTACCTCTCACTTGCAGCAAAAATATGCGAAATGCGAACAAATGGCGAGTAAATAAGAATACAAATGCAAGCTAACGGGAAATAGGTGTTTAAAGCTGCATCAAACGTGTTTGACTGCAAACACAAAAACAAAACTAAAGCATTATAAATGAATTTGTAATTTCCTTTGACACAAATTCGCTGACGTGAATACAAATATGCAGTATATACATACCTACAAAGCATGCATTTAAGACAGTGAGATTTGCATTTTGCTTGTTCTGAAAATTCTGCAGAAGAAATACTTTCAACGTAACTACTTGCTCCAATTGTTTGTTGGAATTGTTGCTTACGAGGTGACACCAGTGGTCGGTGGCAATAGTCGCATGTCGGATATGTATATACATATGTATGTGTATATTGTATTTATATATATGTATATGTATATACGCTGTTACTGCTCGATCCAGCAAAGATGACCTGATTATCGGCCAGTAGTATTACCAGTTCTAAAGTGATACTCTACTTTCCAGTTTTTATGACTGATATGATTACTAATTCACTTACACTAAGTTGGATTTAAACCAAGCTAGTTGCTTTGTGATTCATTTGTAACTAGTTACTTTAGGACCAGTTGCAAACTAGTTTGACAAATTTTCATTTACATTTTTCTTTTCTGAAAGTGAGCAACAAATACACTAAAGAAGATTACTATTTAGTTATTCTTGCGAAACTTACTAGTTCATACTGCACTAGTTCATAGCCAGAATTTATATGTCTCTCTACAGTGTGTGCCCAACACTTTGCATCGCCCCTCGTTGGCGTTTGTTTATAGAGCAAATCATCATTGTTTACAGTGACTTATGAATGCTTGTGTGAATTCAAAGAAATTTATGTGCAATCAATGAGCTTGCTGGTGCGCTTTCAATATTGTTTGCCTTCGATGGCAGGATATGCAATTGTCGGTGAAATTATTGCACTTGTTTACAGCAATTTTCATTTAAAATACATAAAAGCGAAGGCAAAACGTTTATTGGCGATGACAATATAAATTGAATGCCAGAATTTATGTGAAATACATTGTTGTTTACCCGAAAGACGACAATGAGTTTTGGCTAGTATTTAAACGAATATTACATTGTATAAATGTGTTGAGAATTGCAAATGAAAAGCAGAAAAATTTTGCAATTTAATAATGTTAAAGAAGTTTTAATACAATCATCAAATGAATTAGGCAATCATGCTTAGTGGGTTAAATCCTCTAGGTAAAAGGTTGAAGGTTTGAAGTTGAGGGGTTGTATTCACATGTGAATTTCATATCGAATGCATTTGAAAATAGTCTTCGAAATTTTAAAGTTGCTCCCATAAATAAATTCGGGGATATGAGCGTACTTATATAAGATTTTCTCGAAAAGCTTTTTTCAGAGACAATGAGTAAAATTTTATCGAAACAGTATGACCGTGCGATTTGAATTTTTTGCATAATCTTCTTGGAAATATTTTGGATTGAGCGAAGGAATAAGATTTTTAATAAGGATTTTGATTTTTTTAAGTGACAATGAAGTGTAATTTTTTATAAAAATAAAAACTTTTTTGGGAAGCCACGATTTTTTCAAAATTCAGAAATTTGCCTGGCCTAGTGCTATAATTTCCTCTATTTAGTACTAATATATGTTTTTGAATTTTTTACATTTCAAGCAGACAATTTTTCTCACCTCTTTTTAAGGGCTCTGTAGAAGATGGGCGAAGGGATCAAATATATCAACAAATACTGGGCTTTTTCATAGGGACGCAAACGATGACATACTTTTTCCCGCTCTTTTGACGCTTTTCTTTAGTAAAGTTTGCCATTTCATCATTGAAAGATATAGCACCCAACAACGAGTCGAAATTACTTAAATTTTACTACCGAAATTCGGAGTCAGTGGCATCAACTTTAAGAGCGCTACGGACGATTTATGGTCGTCATAATCTTCCTGCCAGATCAACAATTGAGTGTGTAGTAGAAAAATTTAAGTCCACAGGCATAATACAAAATGTTTTCGGGCCAGTGAGACAAAGAAGTGACCGTAGAGTCGAGAATGCATGAGGAAGACCAAAATCAGTCTGCCACATGTCCTTCTCAAGCGTTAGGCATCCCTGTGATGTCGTTGTGACGAATTTTGCGAAAAGATCTTGCCCTACATCCTGACTAGATCAAATTGACGCAAGAACTGAAGCCACTTGACCCCCAGAACCGGCGTATGTTCGCGAATTGGGCTGAGCAACAACTTGAAAATTATCCGGATTTTCATCGAAAAATCATTTCTGGGTGAATGGCTTCGTCAATAAGCAAAATTTGCATTATTGGTCAGACAGTCACCATTGCATCTCGAAAAAATTACGGTTTGGAGTAGTTCCGTGATGATCAAGATCGGCATGTTATTGTGAATGGGAATCACTTCCCCTCAATGATAACCGAATATCTGGCCCGAATTGATCTGGACTTGGACAATATGCGGTTTCAACATGAGGGGGCCACAAGTCGCACAGCGAATGTCACAATCGATCTATTGAAAACAGAGTTTGGTGTACGAGTTATTTCACGAAATGTCCCAGTCAATTGACCACCATGCTCGTGCGATTCGACTATTTTTTGCATGGCTATGTCAAACCTATGGTCTACGTCAACAAGCCAGCGACGTTTGATGAACTTCGTACCAATATCGAATGTAAAATTGCGGCAGTATCGGCCGATTTAGGCTTGTAAAACATTGAAAATTGGGTTCAGCCTCTGCACTTCCGAAAGCTTGCCCGTGGTGGCCATGGAATCTAATATACATACCATATATTCACTGGAGTAAAGAATTTCACTAATATACAAACCGTTTTTGCAGCGTTCTTATTAAAAACCCGTTATTATAGAACATACAATTTTGTATACCTATGTTAAACGCCTAAGTAGGTGTTCACGATGTCTGAGTGTTTAGTGAGCTCTTCTTCTTCACTGATTGGATAAGTTTGGTGATCCAGTTAAATCTGCCAATGTCTTCTAAACTCTCTTGAAGGACTAACCCAACCAAAATTCCATTTGATATCATAATTCCGACAGATTGAATTTTCTTATACAAGTAAATTTTTCGTTCGCTATTTGGAACCTCTACTTTTCTCTCGGAGAATGGACGGGGAATAGGTTTTAGTAGAAGTATATTTATCACTTTTTGGAAAAATAATAGAGAGATAATTAAACTACAAATTCGATCGATCGGTCTTAATAGAACCAGTCGATGTTTCTCTTTCTTTCTCTCTTAGTTCACATTTCCTAGAGAACCAACACAGCCAACTTCATGGTTTCTTGAGGTTTCTTTATATTATTTGACTAGTTTTGACGAAAAGTAGTTTGTGCGAAAGTCAACTTTATGATCGTTGATGGTTTATGATGACACAGTTCTAGTTCGTTTGAGTTTTATGATTGGTAATCTGTAGGTTTATATTATATAACAGTTTTGAGGTTGAGAGGTGGTGCACATACTTAATATTTTTATCCGCAGTTCAAGTTTAGTATTTTCATTCAAAAATGAAATACATCAAAATACCAATTGAAAACTGAAACCATAATTAATTACACGTGTATATGCAATTATTGCCTTTTAATTATCGTTAAGTGTAATTTGATTACAACAACAAAAAATACAATAAATATGAAGTGTGCCATTAAATTATTATTGCGGTAAAATTGTCTACTCGGCATATTAATTTTCTCTAGCTCATGCTTATGTTTTTGCTGTTGTTGCATTTACTGTTATTTTTAATAAAGCTAAGTTATTACTCACTGAAGGGTAAAAGTCGGCAAGGTGCAAACGCAAAAGGCAAAAAACCACTAAATCGCCTAGAATTGCTTAAATGAATGGAAAAAGGTCAGTGCAAACACACAAAGACAAAATACCAAAGCGAAAGTGAATTTATGCTTCTTAGGCATCGCTCGTTAAATACAATATGTTGGCGATTAAAATAACGCTTCGATTATTTGTTTGTTTACAAGCGCTGGCAACGCCTACGTGCTCTCTCATTGCTGCCATAAAAGATGAGACAAGCAACGTGGCCATTGTGGGCCATTGTTGCCACAGTTGCTTGAAAGAGTGCAAAATGCGAAATACGAGCTCATTGAAGTGTGGCATCCATGCGTTTAATATCGACATTAATCGTGCCAATCATTCGTGATTGACCTGCAAAAAGGCAGGAATATTGCGAGAAATTGCAAACAATAAGATAGACAGCTCGTAATTTATGTGAATGCCCATAATTACAGTGTTTGCCTTTGACTTTCTTGTATGCGCTCGCCATTGTTCTATTATCTGCCTTTTTTACTTTGCTCAGCAATACAGAAATACTTTTTCGATTTGTGACTATATTTAAAACATTCGTCTATGTGGACTTATGGCACTCAATATGTGTGATCGTAATGCTTGCCGCTGAGCGCTTACTTTGCCAGCAAGGTAATCCACTGAGTGGGAGAACGCCTATAGAGAAGTTGATACCATAAATAGTCTTTATTTCGGAGAGGAATAAAGTAATTACAAAAAGCTTAGTTTTAATCAAGCGGTTTGAGGTATTTCCGATTATTATACTCTAGCAACAAAGCTGCTAATATTATAGTTTTGTTCACATAACGGTTGTTTGTAAGTCCTAAAACTAAAAGAATCAGATATAGGGTTAAGTATACCAAAGTGATCAGGGTGACGAGTAGAGTTGAAATCCGTCTGTCCGTCCGCCCGTGCAAGCTGTAACTTGAGTAAAAAGTGAGATATCATGATGAAACTTGGTACACGTATTTCCTGGCTCCATAAGAAGGTTAAGTTCGAAGATGGGCAAAATCGGC
>NW_017537501.1:809111-818363 GCF_001853355.1 Bactrocera latifrons | reverse complement strand
ATCGGATAATAACCACCCCCACCTCCCATACAAAGGTTATGTTGAAAATCACTAAAAGTGCGTTAACCGACTAACAAAAAACGTCAGAAACACTAAAATTTACGGAAGAAAGGTCAGTAGGAAGCTGCATTCAGGCTTTTTGTAATAATTGAAAATGGGCGTGGCGTCGCCCACTTATGGACCAAAAACCATATCTCAGGAAGTACTCTACCGATTTCAATGAAATTCGGTATATAATATTTTCTTATGTACCAAATATGGATGAAATCGGTTCACAACCACGCCTGAAATCTCGATTATCACTTTACCATGCGAGAGTATAAAATGTTCGGTGACACCCGAACTTAGCCCTTCCTTACTTGTTTTAATACAGATTTGTTTGTCGAAGCAATGAGTTAACACTCAACTTCCTTAACAAATTACAAATTAATAGTAGGAGGATGCAGCTGTGTGTAGAATATCATGCAAGTGAGGAAAGTTTTCTGAGTCCCATTCACTTAAAAATGGCCAGAAACGATCCTTACACATATGACAAAAACAGCTTATGATCAGTCGCAGAGTCCTAGTACTTACCCTGGTGGATGAACGTGTAGCCACAATTAGCATTAAAGCGAAGTTCTTCAATATATTGGTGATTTGGAAGGTCGATGTGACCAAAGATATTTTCTATAGCGCCCCTATTGGAACCCGGAACGGTAACAAAATCGTGTTGGACAATATTAATGCCAGGTTTAGCAAATAAGGTATTTTTGACAAAACGGTCGGTAAATTTAGCCTTCACATTGATCTCTTAACACGCCAGCCGTAGCACACTATTTTGTGGTGAAGTTATTTTCTAAATTTTTATCATACTTTCAATTCCTGCAGGGCTATTCAATTCCGCATTTTCGCATTTCCATTTATTTGCTTCAGTAAACAAAATCACGCAACAATGTAGCATAATTTCTGGCGTTTTAATAATAAAGCGCTTTTATTGGCATTTAAATCTCAACTTTTATATACACCCATGAAGGGTCATAATAACGCCGCTCATTCGTTATATCGCTGTACCATAAATTTATGCCGCCCTACACAATACCGTTACCCTTCGTATGCCCCTTCAAGTTGCGCGGAGCTTGCTTGCGCTCGCATTAAGTAGGCATGATTTCATTTAAGGCAAAAGTGGCATTAAAATTGAATTAATGCAAGACGACCAACAACAACAAGAAGGGATATTTTATTTTTTATATATTAATTTAAGTAATTTTGCGTAGTCATTGCATTTTTGTGTAAATATAACAATTTGTTATGCTGTCGGCGCGTCTGAGCCAGTGCAAAGTTGTTTATTCAACAATTTAGGCAAAATATATATACTCGTACTTATATAATCATTTTCTTAACTGCTTGCCCCTTTTGACCCGTTCTTTAATTACCCGTGAATATCAATTTCCATAATAATCTTCATTAATTCCACCAAATTTCATTATTATTCCAAGAGTGTTGTTTATTTGTGGCGAAATTGAAATCAGATCGCTTTGGACTAGGTGAAAATGCGAAATTAATTGCGTAAGTATGTGCGAATTTACCGTTAAGTGCTGAAAATACTTTCAAGAAAAATCTCAAACGAAATTGCGTAAATAAATTCGAAGAAACCGCTAAGCCTTAAGTACAATTGCCGTATACTGATTGCCAAGGTGTTAAGACGAGCAAATGAACTAGTCGCATGGAGCTATGACCTTTGATTAACTCGATCTTATGACCCCTAAACATTTTATTTTGTGATGTAAAAGTGTGAATTTCAAAAGCGCACAAGTAACGACTGCACGAAGGCATAACAAAGCTTTAAATATAGATTCTAAGAAAATTCTGTTTTGAGGTTTGAATGAGGCGAATGAGTATCGATGAATAATATACCGTATGTACAATTGAAGAAGAGCTTAAATTGCATACTTAATTGGCGAAGCTTACATAGAATTAAATTTTCAAGACTCAACAAATGTAGGATATATGTATACACGAAGTCATAATGAATATTATTGAATTTTATATCAGAATCTAAAAGGGAAGTTTGTTAGGAAACAATTAAGATTTTTAAGCAAGCATAGCTGCAGCTTGAAGATTCTTCAGAAACAAATACCAACCAATAACTTTGGCTTATTTACAGGACTTAGAGGTTTATCTATTCAGAATTGTAACTTGAGTGATCTAGATTTTTTTGGAATTTGTCTCTTAGCTTGATGTCCTGTTGACACTTTTACTTCGAGGAATTGTGGAAAAAAATTGAAGAATCAGGTGGAGACTTTCGAAATCTCTCCAAATATTTATGTGTAGAATTTTAGATAAAACATCCAATAAATCATTAATGAACAGAAAAGTCAGATGGAGACTTTCGAAATCTCTCCAAAGAGTTATGTGTACCCTAAATTTTGAACGAATAAATCATTGATGAATCAAAAAGTAAAGTGGAGACTTTCAAAATCTCTCCAAATGTCTATGTACAACCTACATTCAAGAGCTGCACATAGTACATCCAATAAATCATTGACGTTTTAGTAATTTTTCCAGACTTTGCGTCTTCTAACTATTTTAAGGAATTGTTAAACCAGCCTTTCTGGGTTCTTGCTCATATGTATAAGCAAGAGGTCAATATACCAATTAAAATTTAATTGTTTGCGATATTATGCTGACACTTTCATTTACACGCACTATGAAAAGTCTATTCGGTACCTCAGAGAACCGAAAAGGAGAAGTGGAGACTTTCGAAATCTCTCCAAGTATATATGTATTTCCCAAATTCTAGAGATTCATACTCGTAGTTTAGAGATCGTTTGGAATTTTGTTAATTAAATAACACATCCAATAAATCATTGCGGTTTTTGTAATATTTTCTGACTTTGCGTTATCTAACTAGTGTCTAAGTACTAAGGGTCTCCATTTACTTTGGGGTCAAAGTACTATACTTCAGCGAATTGAAATTGTGGATTTGGTAAAGTTTCCAAAGTTCTGAATACTTAAACGAAGTTTGTAATATGATTGGAGTGTTAAGGCTTAATTTTAAAAATCTTTGAGAATTGATATTTCAGCTTTTGACTTGACTAAGCATGTTCTGGGGAGCTTTCTGTTAACCGAAATTATGCGAATTCGATGGGTGGAGCGCAAAATACCATACACCTAGGTGAAGTTCTAATGAATTTTCAGAAGTTAGAAACCTCTAGAAAACACTACATGAAGGGCTATATAATGAAGCCCAGAAAATTTGGATATTTGAAAAATTTAGGTTATGGAATTCATTGTTAGCTTGTTAGAATAATATGTAGGTCAGATTATCAAAGGCAACATATGTTAGAATACGATTCAAGTCTCAAGTCTCTGTTAAGTCAATCAGCCGAAACTACATACCAGAGCGCCCAAAGAACATCTTCTCAAGTCTTCGAACATTTTAGAAAAATCCGGAAATAGTTTTCAACCAAGAAGAAATTATTTACAGCAACTTTAAGTACATGTGGGAAGTGAAAATGGAAGTAAGTAACTTGTACCAGAAGTAGTAAGTGGCTCGTGCCGCAAGAAAGACCTTCGTATTGCCACGCTCTCATTCGAATACATACCGACATATGTCAACTAGAGAAACCATAACAAATCAGCAAAACAACAAGCCACCAAATACACAATAAACCCCGGCAGACGCGCGACGGGCGACCTTGACAGTGAAATTGTAATGGAAGTCGGCAATGCGCATTGACGCGCGTCACGTCTGTCGCCAGCCAATTGCGAACTCATATGTGCGCCATGCGAAGCCAGCAAAATGTAAAACCATATAAAATAGCAATAAATTCATATGAATTAAATATTATTGCTGAAGTTGCAAATAAGCAGGCGCTGGCGCAGAGTGCGGCGAAGTGCAAACAAATTACACATAAAGAGTTCAATAAATAAAATTAAGCAAGTTTGTATAATAATTGCGTAAAACCCTTACTAAATATACGTAAAAGCATGTGGACACGTTGCCTGCTGCTTACAGCCTTCGCACAATGTCTGTGGACTCAGGCGTTCGCGGCGAAATACGGGGATACGCGAAGTAGCGCTGAAACGGTAGTCGCGCCGCCTGCAGTCACCTCGCTACAATGGACCGGCGGACAGTTCGAGTTTCCCGGCTCGTCGCGTTCGCTCTTTCGCAGCTCGGGCAAGTACATCTCGAAGAATGTGATAGCGACGCGTGCGCAAATAGTGGGTGATGCCGTCTTTTTGGCATTACCGCGCTATAAGCATGGTGTGCCGGCGACACTTGTGAAAACCACGCTCAAACCGGGCGTTTGTCAAGCCACCTTTGCACCGTTCCCCTGCTGGGACATGCAGGATGATAGCACATGTAAGGGTTTCCAATCCGTAGTCGATTTGGTTGTCGATCAAAATGACGTGTTGTGGGTATTGGACACGGGCATTGTCAACACGCTTGAGACGCCGGAGCGCAAATGCACCGCCAAAGTGGTAGCGCTTTCCGTGAAGACGGGCAAAGTGTTGAAATCCATTTCGTTGGAGGGTCTGACATCGCCGAACTCGCGTTTACAATATATTGTTGTGGACTATGCGCCTGATGGCAGCTGCTTCGTGTATGTCAGCGATGCCGCGAATCGTGCCATCATCGTTTATAATTTACAAGCTGATCGTGGCTTCCGTGTGGTACTGCCGAAAGCTGTAGCATCGGGTTGTAGAGCACGTGATGTGCTCTATATCGCGCTGATACGCAAGGATTGTGGCACAACGGAGTTGTACTTTACCTACTTGAGCACGAACAGACTTTTCTCACTACAGTCGGAGTACTTGCGCAGCGGTGTGGCCGATGGTCGTATATTGGGTAAGTTGGGGTTAAGGTCACAGTTTGTTTAACGGTCTGATAACTCATTTGTTAAACTCTATACTTAAAGATTTGGGTAAGAAGCCTTCGCGCATGGTCATTATCGGCACTGATAACGGTTCGGCCATATTCTTCCGCAATGAAGGCGATGCGGAGGTTTATCGCTGGGACACTTCCAGCGCTTTTACGGAGACGAACTTTAAGCCTGTCTACCGCAGTGATACCTGTCAGCTGGCGACGCATGCTGTGCCCGACTACAAGCGCAATACAATGCGTGTGCTGCAGAGCAATTTCCCGGACTACATGCAGAATCGTGTGGGTTGCGGTGCAGTACAGCAATTATCCGTTATGCAGGGCTGTTGGTAACACTTATTTGTTAAGGCTGATTTTTGCAGTGGAGTCGGAAATTGAAAATTACATTAGAGTAGTTGGTTGATGAAGGTAGGAGTAGTGTTGGTAAGAATGGGAGACCGTTAGAGTGTGTATATAATTTGCGGTTATGAAGAAATATCTCTCTATACAATATACGGTTTAAGGAGAAGTGTGTCATGCATATTTTAATTGAAGTTGCCAAAGGCAGAAATTGTACTCTTAATATAATATGCATACATTATTATTTAGTTAGTTGGTTTGGTTAGCGTGTAAATAGTTAAATTAGCATTACAATGGTGTTGGGTAGTCGTAGTACTTAAATATGTGTTGTTAGTCTTTAAGTATTTAAAACGGAACTGAAAACATATTTCTCATACTTAACTTTATAAAATTTGTATAAATTAAAAATTTTCTATTTTGTAAAAGAGCATGAATGTATGCAGTGTTACCTCAATAAAACGATTTTAAAAAAATAAATAAAGAATATAATGAATTTGTTTGTTGTTTTTTGATTTCTTAGTTGATAAAATCTTACTATACCTGTATTTTCAAATCAAAGTTGCATTTACCATCTGATCAAATTTGACCCGGACTGACAAAAATACTACATTTTCTCGTATTTAAATACAAATCTTTGCTATTAATTTTGAAATAGGCTCCTAAGTCAATACAAGCAACGCTTAATCCAAGTTTTCATATGTCTGTGATAATCCTTAGTCCTTCAGTGCCTTTAGCATTATTTGGTTTTTAGAGTTTTGACTTAAGTTTAGAGTGTTGCTCACATGTTTGCTGGTCAGTTTCGTGTCTTAATCATGATCAATATTGAAGCATATATTTTGTGACCTCTAATTGACATAATTTTTGATAAAAATTTAGGTTTTTGCTACGATACCTTAACCAAAATATGTTGAGTTGATCCGCAAACGATGTGGTGGTCCTTTTCTATCTCTCTGATGCCAAAATGGTTTCGAAGTACTGTTTTTTTTACCTTTTTCGTAATTATAGTCGTTACAAGAGGTGGAGGTACAACTCGCAAGGTGTTTTTGATGACTTCGCGATCTTCACTTAATGTTTGTATCATTCGAATACCTGTGTTCGTGAATATGCGTGAGTCCTCAAAACATTTCTTCAAATTTGCTTTGACTGTTCAACAATCCCGTTCTAACGACGACTGTTTAAAACAGTACAAGCAACTCACGAATTCTCAGGGTTAGACGTTTTCTCGTTAAAACCCGTACTTCTATGGGGTATCTGAGAATTAAGAAATGTCATCATATAACAAAGAACACATCTACTGAAGATATGCATCTAGGAGAGCTTCAGAACGGCGGTCTTAGATCTTCTGAATGAGAGCTAACTTTCATGGGCGTTAAATCGTTCATACCATTTAAGTCGCGTGGACCCGATTGCATTAAAAGTGCGCAATGGTCACAGCGGATGGTAAAGGTATTATACAAATAATAAGCGAACTGTGTTAGATTAATAGGTAATGGTGGTGTGTCGAAGACTGAAAGGAGCTCTCATCTTACTGCCAATAATTTCAGAACTATTAGCCTTTTTTCGTTTTTATTGAAGTCGTTGGAGAAAATTATGGGCCTGTACATCAGGCGTAGTATGCCGAGAGACGTGATACTGGGGGCCAGCAAAGGTAGTTGCGTTCATCGCTGTGCATGTCGCGGTGTCATGGTTGAAAGAAGCCCTATTGTATCATAAGGAATATAATGTGTTGACATTTTTCGATGTTGTAGGAGAATTCAACAATGTGCAGCCGGAAGCTGTTAGTTTCACCTAAGAGGTTTAAAGTGGAATCGAGCCTTAAGCATAACTTTTATACCGTTTATGAGTTAAGCCACGGGTACCACAATGTGGTAGCTAGCTGGGGGGAAGGAAGCGGCTCAAAACTGAGCTGGTTTTATCTAGCAGTTTGTATAAAACACACAATGCACTCCCTCTCCCGAATTGGGGAACTAACAATTTCATTCTGTCTGAAATGTGCAGTACTTGGAACTCATCCTTGATGGAAAGCTAGCAGTGAAGTTCAATATTGAGACACGTGATTGGTGATTGTAGAAAGTGTTTAACGAACGATTTTCATTGGCATTTCGTATAACACCAATGTTAGAACTTAATTGGCTTAGGAGCCTATTTTGAGATCGACAGTCCGGGTCATATTTGATTAGATGCTATGATTATAGCTGGGTTTGCTCTAGCAGAAAAAATTTTGGTTTTTGAATATATAGTATACTCTTTATTCATAATTTAAAATGTTTAGAGAAATAAAATTTTAGTATTTTTATAAATATATTTGAATATTTTGAACTTTCGGCTCATGGAAGCATACATATGTAGTGTAGTTGGATGAGGACAAGCCCATAAATTTGTTTAACGCCTTTATTGTATTTGTTACTTTCCTGATAAGCACAGTGTTAACTTAATTTGTGGCGATGGTATTCATTTTTCGCCATTGTTCACCGAATGTCAAACTTCATATGAAATATGAGAAGCCGAAAATTTACGTACAAAGGAAATTATATATGACAGGATCAATAAATTATGAATGAAAAAGTGTATTTCAATGCATGAATTGCTAACGCTTCGAGCATTCTGGCTGGGCATATGTGTGTGGGTATGTTGTTCAACGAACAAAAAATACGCACACATAAATTTGTTTTATGGCAATGAAAAGTGAATGTGTCAATAAAGATATCGAAATATTTATGTATTTATGAAAGAGAGCAATACTCTACAGAGACCAATAATAATAATGATACCTCAAAATATGAGAAAAAAGACAAAAAGAGGCGAGAAGCATAGAGTCAAAGTTCATATAAACCAGTATGCAAAAAAATGTAATCAAAAATCGCTATTTTGCGGCGAGACTAATTTAGAGTAAGGGATGATGCAATGCATTCATCATATATTTTGTTAGCAAAAATATATCAGCAACAGGTTTTTGCATTCACGTTAACGGTACTCGATAGTACGTACATATGTAATATGCGCACTTTCCTTTGGCTGCATGTAAGAGTACATATATCTCTTATGCATTTTCGGGTGCTAATAAAATTTCATGCCAAAAAAAAGCGCAAAAATATATGAATACTTTGACTAAAGTACTTTTATTTTTTATAAGCAAGAAGGTATGTGCACGTGTGTCTAAAGTACATACCCATTGGGAATTTTTCTCCCAGATTTGCGGTCAGCTCTTTGATGTTTCGAATGTTGATTTTGCCGCTGTTACCGAAAAAGTATCACGAAAGGCAATAAAATCTGTTAATAAAGCGTTTATAGTAAAAAAAAATTATTCTGCAGTGGCTAGATAAAAAAATTAAATCTCAATTTATATTTTTGTACTGTAGTAAAAACGAGAAACATCTAAGCTCAATAATAAATAAAGATTTTTGCGTTGACAGGTCAGTTTGTATAACAGCTATATACTATAGAGATCTCATATGAACAATATTTTTGTAGATTATAGAGTTTCCTTGAAAAAGTATCTTTGCCGAATTTCGTGCAGATTTTTTCTCAAAAAGCTATGTTTATAGTTATCCGATATCGGCGGTTCCAACATGTGAGCAGTTTGTGTTGAAGAAAAGTATAAGCGTAAAATTTCAGATTGTTAACTCAAAAACTATCGGATTTGTTCACGTATAAAAAGATAGATAGATATTTATCTCAACAATCTTTATTCGATGATAGAATATACTCATCATTTTTTTTTTTTTTTTAATTTTTTCTTGCCGTTTGAGGGGTTGATTTTCTGACTCACGTATCTCACCATAATCTTTTATGTCACTTATAAAGCGGTATTCTAGTCTGGAAGCATAAACCTTGAGCTTTTCTTTTTAAATTGATAAGATTTTGATATTTATACTCTTGCTACCAGTTACTACAGAGCATTATATCGGGTGATTTTTTAAGAGCTTGATAACTTTTTTAAAAAAAAAAACGCATAAAATTTGCAAAATCTCATCGGTTCTTTATTTGAAACGTTAGATTGGTTCATGACATTTACTTTTTGAAGATAATTTCATTTAAATGTTGACCGC
>NW_017537501.1:773154-808411 GCF_001853355.1 Bactrocera latifrons | reverse complement strand
ACTGAGCATCTTTCTCTTTGACACCATGTCTGATATCCCACGTGATCTGTCAAATACTAATGCATGAAAATCCTAACCTCAAAAAAATCACCCGATAGTTTTGTTCACCTAACGGTTGAACGTATAACATAAATCTAATCGAGTTAGGTATAGGATTAAATATATATAAATGATCAGCATTACGAGAAAAGTTGAAATCCAATTGACTGTCTGTCTGTCCGTCCATTCGTACGTCCGTCTAACCGTGCAAGCTGTAATTTGATTAAAAATTGAGATATCTTGATGAAACTTGGTATGTGGGTTCCTTAGTATGAAAATAAGTTCGAGTTCGTAGATTGGTATAATCGGATTACTGCCACGTCCACAAATTGCCATTAACCGAAAACACGTAAAGTGCCATAACTAAGCACTAAATTAAGATACTAAGCTGTAATTTAGGCACCAGTGGTAAATTTTTTTTTTAAGTGGACGTGGCCCTCCAACAAGACTAGTATACATATCTCCTAAACCACTTAATTTACAACCTTATAAGAACTTCTGCCGATAGTGTGAAAATGGATGAAATCGGAGAATAACCCCGTTCACTCCCCATATAACGGTACTATTAAAAACGACTAAAAGCGCGATAAATCAATAACTAAATACGCTAGAGACATTAAGTCTTACCATCGAAGTGGTATGAGAGAGCTTTATAAGAGCTGGTGTGAAAGTTGGATGATGGGCCTGACATAGCTTGCTTTTTGGTGAAAGCTCATATCACGGGACTGAACCAACGCATTTCGACAAAATTCAGTAAGTAGCATTCTTTTGATATTCTTATATTCCATTGTAAAAATTAACGAAATTGGACAACAATAACTCCCAGAGAACACAATTTTAGATTACACTTGATTCGTACAGTTTGCAGTACACAAATCAAGGAGCAATTAATACGAGTATAACGGGATAAAATTAATAATTCTTTAGTGTGTGCCACCTTATGACCACAAATTGTTTAAATCCAATAAGAACTGTTCAAGCCACTAGGTAATAATATAATTTTACTTGATTGTGGTATATATACTTAGTATAACTGAAATTAAGAGCTGATCCTTCTCTTATAATGGTATTTTTAATTATTTTTTTTCGTGAATACTAACCGGCAGAATAAGAATTCTAACTTAGTTTGATTGCTTCAAAAATGTGATTTTCGGGTATAGAAAAAATACTATATCAATTAATTTAAAATTATAAGGGTATATTTATTAATATGTATAGCATGCCAGGTAAACGTTTGAAAAAAACGACGAACACGCAATCTAAAAAAAAAAAAAAAAAAAAAAATTAAATAAAACAGGTCCTACTGTGCTGCAGTGATTTGGGCTTCTTCGTAAATGAAACCCAGAAATGATTTTTACTATAAAATATTATCGCGCGGTTGAGAAAAAATCAAATTTTGACGAAAAAAATTTGGATTATTCCAAAATTTTAAATTGTTTTGATTTGCCGAAATTCGATATTTGGTTAGATCAGAGGCTAGTAGGATATTGTATATAAAATAATATAATATATAAATTGTGTTTTATAATAGTGATAGGATCGTCATAAGCAAATTTGGTTTTCAGGAAAACACGTTAAGTGCTAACTTGACTATAACCGTTTTTTTTAAATAGTTTCGTTGTTGTATAACTGAAAAATTGATCCATTTATATAAATTAAAATATCATGGTTATACCGTTTATTTCTATTTATTAAGTAGCAAAGCGCTTCCAAGTGGGTAGGTTGATACAGTCACATACTCCTTATATATGTAGTACCTAAATATCCATGTGCATATGTAGATAGATATATTTTTTTGTCTGCTCACATATGGCCAAAAATGTGTTTGATGAGTTGATGAATGCTTGTGCTATTCACTTTTGATTTATGGGTCATCACACTGTCGTCTGTATTTTCATCATACACTTTAAGCCATGTTCATATGTAAATTTGCATTCATCGCATAAATAAAATTTGATGGACTTGTTTGCGTCTGATATTTTACTACTCAATACTGAATTCTTTTTATAAATTTGTTAATTTTTGTTTTGCTAACTGTATTTATATAATATAATCTAACTCTAGTCGTGAAATTGTTACGAAAAAAAGATTTTAAATAGTTTTTATGAGATTGCACTTAACTTATAGATAGTTTTAGCACTGTAGAGAAATATTGTGAGAGCAGTGAGTGTTGTTGATAACATAATTATTCACGAAATTCTGACTGAAGATAAAATATAGGTTTTGCTACAACGAAAAAAAATTGGTTTCAGAAAACATTACTCAAGAGAAGTAAGTTGCGTAAGAACTATATGCAAAAGTATGAATAAGAGACTTTAAAAGTCAGTTAAGAAGATAATTTGTATAACAGTTAAACTTAAGTTTTATAAGGGTACTTGAAATTTGATTTGGAAATAATGATCATTTGACTTTTCTTTATTTAAATATAAAGATTAATATACAAAATGAAAGCAGCGACTGAAAGACAAGTCTTCCAAAGCCATATTGAAATTTCGAATACGACGTTATTTCGAAACTAAATATATATCAACAACTGTATGTGCATGAGATTTCAAATTCAACCCTTATTTCGAAATTAAATTTTCGAAACTAAATTTTCGAAATTAAGATTTTGAAACTAAATTTTCGAAATAAAATTTTCGAACTTAAAATTTCGAAACAAAATTTTCGAAACAAAATTTTCGAAATAAAAATTTCGAAATTAAGATTTCGAAACTAAATTTTCGAAATAAAATTTTCGAACTTAAAATTTCGAAACTAAATTTTCAAATTTAAATATTGCCGAACAACTGTATCTAAAATTCAGGCATTTTATATACATTTCTTCTTCCATATCAATTTTATTGCTTCCGCTGCGAAGTCGCGCTCGTCGACAATCCCGTTTGTACGAAAATAAATCGGTTAACTTGCGCATCTGCCACTTTTTTGACAAACCAATTCGATTGCATGTCCCACGCTATCGACGAGGCACTTGAAGCGACAAACAACAACAATAAGTGGGAAAAAGTATCAAAAATGAAAATATCACTTTTATTTTGGGCGATAAAACTTCGGCGTGTTAAGTTACACTTGTCGCAGATAAAATTATTTATCTCCTACGTACATATGTACACGTGTTTCGCAGACGTGTGCCTGTGGCTGTGTGTGTGGGTCTGTTGATGCTTTGCTCTTGGGGAGCAATTTACTACATCGCCGAAATTGGACAAGTGTTTGTCGAAATATTTTTTATCACTTTGCATTTTTTATTGTTGTATTGTTTTTTAATAGCAAACGTTAACAATATGTTGCATTTTTTGGCACTTCAATAAAATATCGAACCAGATAAGGTATGCCGATAAATAAAGGTGATTTATAGAGCAATGCGCACTTTTTTGGTATATCATAGGTTAATATTAGATATTTCCATCGAATGATGTACATACATAAATATATATATATATATGTATATTTATATGTAACACCTGTTTCTTAAGTTATTGGTTTTGTGTTATTATTTTTAGATAATATATGGTTGCATTTTCTTTTTATAGAAATCTTTCTTTGTCTCAGAATTTTAATTTCGTTGCAAAAGTTTATTTTGTTATTGTTATTCTTCTTTATTGGCGTGAGCGCTGGGATAGCTCACTCTCAGCGCTGGACGACACGACCTAGCCGAAGTACCCGCTGTCTCTTAATTCGCTGAACTATGTCAATATCGTCGAATAACTCATACTGCTCATCGTTCCATGCAACTCGAGTTATTTTCTCCAGGAGTAAATTTAAAGTGACGCACTATAAGGAGTCGCTTTGTCTGAAACCACGGTTCGTATCGAATGGTTGAGAGATGTCCTTCCCGATCCTGACGTCAGTTGACACAGTCGTATTTGGTTTTGCGGGGATACCAAATTTATACATTGCAGCATAAGGGCAGCAAAAGCAGCTTTGGAATCGGCGAACAGGTGGTGTATGCCGATTCTCTTTTCACAGGCCTTTTCCACGATTTCCACGCATGGTGAATATCTGGTCAGTTGTTTATTTTTGCTGTCTGAAGCCACAGTGATAATACAACCTCTAATACCTTGACGAGCAACATTGTGACAGCGACAACGGCTTTGAAATCAGATTACACGACACCAGGTCCCTTAACGGAGACTGACGAAGACACGTTCTTCGCCTCCAGCCAGGAAACGGATAAGTATGCTCCCGGATGCTAACCGCAGTATGCTAGTGAGGACAGCAGTTAAAATGACGGGTACCAAGCAAAGTACTCTTACCATGAATATGGAACCCGCCATGAGTACTCGCCAAAGTACACTACTTGCTAAAGGAATAAATCAGCGCAAAAAAGGACCAACTCACTAAATCAAGTGGGGGAAAAGACCGGGTTGCCCTCACTTCAGTTGATGAAGAGGAAATAGAACGCCAATGGTAAATAGTGTAGGAATATGAGAAACATGAAAACCAGCGGTTAAAGCGGTTCCAACAAAAATAATCGCTCACAAAATGAGGCGTTTTGTTCAAAAAACCAAGGCAAGGAACAAAGCTGAATAAGAAACGTCAGTAAATGCAAAATATCAGTTACATTCTTCACATTTGTCACACGCTATGACTCATACGAGAATATGTGTGAAAGTGCTGGCACTGTTTCAATTGAAAATAGTTTTCCATTTACCCGGCCAATTAGCCATTTAATTACATTTCAAAACAAAAATGCTGTCACCATACAGTGCTAACCTACAAGTTCATTTTTAATTATCAGTGGTGCAACTGATTGGAAGGCTGATGTACCCAACCTGATTGGTGATTACGTAAATGAAACGTGATGAACTCTTTGCAGCTTAAATGTGAACACGAATGATGGGGAAAATTTAAAATTTGGTAAGCTTTTTTAAGGTGCATGTGTTGCAGTCTTAATATGTATTTTAGTTCCGTTTAAGAGTTTCTAAGAGCTTATGAGAATGAACTTCTTAAATAGCGCATATTTAAAGCTTTAAGCTCCAATAAATTACAAGAATATTTTGCTTTATACCGTTGGGTTCCTCCTTCAAGCGCCTACAACTAATATTTTTGGTTGTAATCTGTTGTTGTGAAAAGACATAAAACATGAGCCGTTTAAGAACTACAATTTATTTAGATGAGTGAAGAAATAATGAAATTCATTAAATTTTCGGTGGACTTTCACATGATCCAATGTATTCGACCAAACGATTCTTGATGCTGATTATTTAATTGAAACTATTAAACAATTACCATACAAATTCGGTCCAGCTTTGAGGCAAATATCATGCCATAAATTAAGCATGGCTTGTCCTCTGGCCAGAACAAATGGAATTGCAACAGCGAAAGCGCAATTAAAGTTAATGGCAAGAAGAATGAATGCGAACGCGATGGAGCATTCAGTCGTAATTGGTATATATTATGCGCATAGCCATACAATTGCATTTGCGGTCATGTTTTGCTAGCCGTGCTCCTTTGCAGCGTTGCTTTGTGAAAATGGTTGCCTCGGTCCAGCTCAACGCTGATTGCTTGCTGTTTGTCAGCTATGCTTTCCTCTGCGAAAATGTAAATATTTTACAAATGAGTGAACGTTGGCACAGAGCTGCGTTTAACCCGATATTACACTGTCGTTAGCTGTATTGCAGCTACAATGCTGGCTCGTGTTGTTAATGACACATTTTGCAGTTGATTAAGGACTGGCGACTGCGTTTGACTTGGCAATGCTTTTTCTATGAATTTAAAATAAGACAAATTATAACTAGAAGGAAGTATAATAAAAGATACTGTTGTAGGTAAGCATGCGTATATATTATATTTGAAGATGTGTCTTTTTTGCGGCAGAGTGAGTTTATGGGGAAATTGTGCCTTCATGGTTGAAAGGATTAAAAAGTTCTACGTGTTTTGAGGAAAGCTGGACATGTTGATCGTCCTCGCAGAAAAAACTACATATACTGACTTGTAAATATAGTGGAAATAAATTATAGCGGCCTTCTAAGTACTTAGCCTACCAAAGAAACACGAACATCTTGGAAGAAATACAACTTGTTTCTCAACACTGTCTTCTTTTATCTGAATACACTTACCTCAGTGATGTTCCGAACTCTTTAAACCATCTGAGAAATAAGTTTGCTAGAGCTCGACAAAGCGGATCTCCGTGTTGGTTCCTCATTCATGATGAGTTATGATGATGCAAGGGCACTTTGTTGTCCGCCAAATGAGGTGTCAAATCATTCCAATAACTCGAAATTCTAGAGTCCTGGTACCTTTTGCTCCTTAGGTAGTAAATGTAAATTAAATTTTGTTTCCAGAAAATCCCGAATACGGACTTAACCTCTCCAGCCGATATCTCTCAATCGACAACTCTGGTCCTTTACAGAACAACTTCGATTGGTGAAGTCCGGTGGTTTCGGCTGTTTCTTGGTCTCTGGTGTATATCCGTGGATCCATGTTTTATGCACGGAATGCAGAACCATGCACAAACTCCATGGGATTATGCTTACGTAGAGATAAAAATTGTTGAGAAGTTATCTCTCGACTGCGCTTGTTGTCTGGAGCTCACAATATAAGCCACAGGATCCGTAAAGCTTAATATCATCTCAGCTATCACAAGTCGGTATGCCAATACGAGATGCTGGACTTTTGCCAGGATTTCCTCCATTACAGGCGTATAAGCCACACACTCGCTTTTGCACGAGCTCAGAACATAACTACGAGTACGATTCGGTAGAAATTTTAACACTGACTTTCTACGAGAATGTGTTACATTGCAGCAAATTCGCTCGATCAGAACTTGCTGATGGCGATAGTCGTAAATATTTCGGTTATAATGGAATTGTCTTCAAGAACTTCTATTTTTTTCCCCCGGTTTTTATGATCATTCGGAGTTCTTTCAGCCCACTATGACAGTAGCTCCATTTTTACACTCAAACTCTCATAAGCTCTTATATCTTTTAATATATTTGTGTCACTTTCCTTAACGAAACTGTTCAGTGTACTGCAACCTCATCTATTAAATATAAGCGTATGTATATTCAAAAAAATGTTTGCTTGAGAAACTCGTTTAGGTTACAAAATCAACATATTTCTTTGAGATTGAATTAACTTCCCAAGTAGTTAGACTTTACCACATCACCACTCAACTCCAATCAGAAATTCAATTCATTAATTCGAAAAGCAACAGAATACTTGCCTCCAGTCTGCTCACTTTATACGCTTCTACGAAAATAGTTCATATTGTGCTGACAGATCCGTCCCATCCTTCGTAGTTACGGCAACATGATTCCTACTTTATGCCAACCGTGAGTAAATGACACTCTCAGTATGCGCCAGTGACACTGACTGCATGCGTGACAACAAAAGTTTCGAAAGGAAATACGAAACTAAAATGTATTGCCGGTTCATACACGCTTATGTCTGTGAGCATGACATAAGTACAGAGACATAACAGTATTTGCGCAAACCGTTAAAGTGAATTAACCAAGTGAATGCTTGCTGTGACAAACGGGCGTCTGCTGCATTCGCCATTTTGACATTACGAAAATTGTCAATGAAGTGTCATTTTCTATCCGCACTAACACACAAGGATTTAAACGCCTACCAAAAAACAACAAAAAATACAAACACAAACTTGAAAGTGGATTAACCCAATGAGCAAAATTGTATATTAAAAAGTGAATTATGAGAGAAAGATAATAAAATTTGAGCAATTATAGTTTGTTCAGGGAATGATTTATAATTTTGACCTGATCTGGTTTTCACTCATTACCCTGGTTTTTCAAACAGAGTTTCAAATAGTTGATATTTGCTTTCTTTATTCTGAAAATTTGTCAGTTTAGGTTATATTACCATTCGTCTAACGAATGAACTAAAGGAGTTCTTTTTCTTTTTCACAGGCCATACAACCTTGTGTCGGTCTGTGTCAAGAACACGAAATTTGGCCAGTTGACTCTATTTTACAAGGTCATAACAGTTGTACATCTCAAGTTTAGCCTAGTTCTGACGATTTTGATTCTTTCATTTAATGTATCGAAAAAGTTTTGCTTAAGATCGTCCTCATTGAATAGAACTTGGTCTAAACAGCACATTCGTTGCTTGTTCAGGTCTCCGTAGAGCTCACACAGTTCAAGGTTTCATCTTCATCGGTACACACGGACGGCTCTCCTTGCGAAGAACAGTTCTGTCGAACGCTCTAAAAGCTTTATCGTCTCGGTTGGTTATCGTTCATGTTTCTGCGCCAATGGGAATGATAAGAGAAAAGACAAGCATGCGGTTTGTTCGATGACGGAAGGATCTGCTTCTTAATTGACTTCCGACCCCAATATAGCAGCTCTTGGAAAAAATATTCTGCGCTTGATCTCCAGGCTTAGATAATTGGTGGTATTTCTGATGGTTGAAAGGTACACAGAGTCCTTTAGTTTTTCAAATGCATAGCTGTAAATAGTGACATAAGTTCCAAGATACAAGGACAAGCCTCCGGTTTCTATGAAGGGCTTTTTAGTTAACCTTTGGCATATTTTAAATCGAAATGAGAAAGGAAGGCTGGGTTGAAAAGTTTCAATAGTTCTTAAGTATCTATTTTGAAAGCATTAGTAATTTGCCTATTCGCCTAACCCAAAGCGAGCTAGATAAACCCATTTCTGAAACCTTTCTACAGATCTCGGATATATTTTGGTTATAACCGATCAAAATGTTTGTCTAATTTCGGCGATGTTATCGAAATACCATATAGAACCTTGCGAATCCCAATAAAAACTAAAAATGAGAATTTTCAAAGTGAAGGGATATATCAGGTGATTTCAAGCAAATTTTATGGTTTATGATCCAGAAAAGACCTCAACATTTTAATGTCTGCAAAAGTTGTGATCAACTCAGTGGTCGAAGAAATTCATATATATGCATAACTTAAGCCTGGAGAATCAAAACAAGTCTCATAATCTCACAATCCATTCTATTTCAAACTTCATTACAATTTTCAATCAACCAAAAATTTTACTTGCTGTGTCGCTGCTTGTGCAAATTTATATTCGTTAGAGTACACAAAAGCGCTCATACAAGTAGATCTGCTTAACATAAAAATTTTCAGCACTTCCGGTCTGTCAGTAGGGCATGAATGCTGAATCCTGAATGGCTGACGAGCAGCTCTGCTTTCATTGCTCTTGTCATAAAATGCACAGTTTCAGAATGTGTTGATTAAATTCACTTCAAATGGCGCTCAACATGACGCCGACAAATACGCATTGTCGCTGGCAATCGGTTTAAGAGTATAAAGGATGATGACGCCTGTCAGTGTCAACATCGTTCATTTACAGTTATTGTTAACGACAATCGGTGTCGACATATACTACTCACAGCAACGCCCGCATGTAATATTGAAGGGATTATTCTTGAAATTGTATACACAAATATTGTCAATTTAATGCCGTTTTTGAGTAGTCGAGTTGAAAAAGAGAATTGTGTGGCCAATTTGTGATTTTTTTCCGATTTTTAAAGTTGATAATATAAACAAACACCATAGGCATCTAAATAGCGAGAAAGGTTTTAGAAATCTTCACAAAAACAAAAAAAAAAAAAAATTTGAGTTGGGTTGCCACTTGCTTAAATATTTTAGTTTAATACTTTCAATGAAAGAGCAAATAAGAAAACGTGTTTATTTACCTGAATATATTCGAAAAGGTTTCCTGATGAAATAATTGTGTTGCCACCTGTTTAATTTCCTTCAGTTATCACAAACAGTTATAACAGTTGCCATCTATTTGGAAAATTTAATACAAACAAACTGATATTTTGTATTGCAAAATTGAAGAATCTTTAAATTACCTTTTGATCAAATTTGAACCGGATTAATAAAAAAAATATTTTTACGTATTTTAATTAAAATATTTTTTTCGCTTTCAAAATAGGCAGCAATTGTTATAACTGAGTTGCCACCTGTTTTATTTCTATTGGTATGTTGGTATGGAGATTTATTTGAAAAATATTTAAAGTGCCCTATAATCAAAATTGAACCGGACTAATAAAAAAAATATTTTTACGTATTTTAATTCAAATCTTTATTATCGCTTTGAAAATGGGCAGCAATTGTTATAACTGAGTTGCCACCTGTTTTATTTCTAATAGTTGGAAAAAAGCTGAGTTGCCCAGCTGTTCAAAAACTAATACTTTGTATTGCAGCATTAGTATGGAGATGTACATCCGAAATTTTTGAAATGCCCTATGATCAAAATTGAACCGGACTAACAGAAAAAAATTTATTTTCACGTATTTTAATTGAAATCTTTATTATCGCTCTCAAAATAGGCAACAGTTATTATAACTGAGTTGCCACCTGTTCAAAAACTAATACATTTTAATGCAATATTGTTTGGAGGTGTATTTGAAACATTTTTGATGTACCCTATGATCAAATTTGAATCGGACTGTAAGGAAAAATTACTATTCTCATATTTCATTATTATCTTTATATTATTTCTTTGATATTAGGCTTCAATTCTCCATACCCTTTGATTTTTTCGGTTTTGGCTCATTTTTTGCGGTACCACCCGCTGGATTGTTGGACAGTTATGACGTCATATTCATTACAGCACGTTTCGTCACCAGTAATGACGATATTGATAAATATAGGATTCTAGTCTATGACATAAAGTATCACTTTTGAGATCTCTCGACGGTTTTGTAAAAGATTCGGGCATTTTTGTTCGAGTCTAGTCTTGACAAACTTAAGACTCAAAACATTAACCAAAATGTGTACAAGAGATTTTGAGATGGAGAATCCAAATATCTATCCTCTAAATGTTCAGCATGACGAGCTGAGTCGATCGAACCCGGCTTATTTGTCGGGTTTTATCAACACGGGAACGAGCCCCCCACTTTTTGAGATATCGATTTGAAATTTTGCGTATAATTTTTACTTCCTGAGAAGCTGCTCATTTGTTGAAACTGCCGATACCGGATAACTATAGCATATAAACTGACAGATTGAACTCAAGTCCTTGTAGAGACATTTTTTGACGAGGTATCATCTAGAAATTTTGAACGAATTGCTTAGATTGGATACTATAACATATAGACATGGAAACAAGTATCCATGAGCCTTTCGAAATTAACGTTTTACCTTGGTTTTTTTTTCTCATTTTTATTAGGACCTTTTTCTCAGTCTGGGTCAAATTTGATCAGATTAAATAAATCTTCAATTAGTCTTATTCACATATATATTAGTTTGTCAAAAAAGTCTTGCGGTATTTTCGCTACTTGGCGCTGAGAGCGAGTAGTTCTAGTTTTATTCGTCGCATCGGGTCATGCTATAACTTTTTGGAAAGCTTATTTCACGCGCTAACACGTGTTTGATTGATTGCCGTTTCTTTTGAGTCGTTCGTGAGTTATAGCGTCGCACACATGGAGCAAAATAAAGAGAAAATACGGCATATTTTACAGTACTACTACGATAAAGGCAAAAATGCATCTCAAGTACAGTTTATGGACCCGATACAGTTTCCATTTCCACCGCACAACGAGGGTTTCAACGTTTTCGTTCTGGTGTAGAGGTGGTCGAAGATGCGCTACGCTTCGGAAGGCCTGTCGTCGAAAATTGCGATAAAATCGCTGAGTTGGTCGAAAGAGACCGACATAGTAGCAGCCGTAGCATCGGTCAAGAGCTCAAGAGCTTGCCATGAGTCATCAAAAAAATTTTTATGAACAATTGAAAATTCAATAAAAATACCGCAAGAAATACCGCAGACTTTTTTGACAACCTATTATATTGGAGCTTAAATCTCAACTTACTATCGCTAAATTTTTTCTTTCCGTTAGCAACCAAACTCATTACTCATCGAGTTGTAATCACGTACTCACTGCATAGCTCGCAGCGTTGGCCTGAGCTGTAAAAACAGAAATTAAGTTGTATAAAATCATGACGGTTAAACTAATAGTTACACCGCAATTTGAGCAAAAGTTTTACCAGCGCCATATAAAACTGCTAGCAACTGACATTAAATTTAAAGTTGTTGGAAAATAATCCCTAAAGTTGCAGCACGCACACGAGCTGAAGGCACATAGTCAAAACAATGAGTTTGAATTCAAAGCGTTTAAAGGTCTGCGTTAAATATTTAACGCGCTAAGCGCGTGCATATTACGCTTTACATATAAACATAATATATAGTGTATGAGACTAAGAAGCAGCACCAGCAATTTACACTCAGATCAGTTTGCAGCTCCAAGTCGAGCTTAGAGGGCTTTAGCTATGTAAAAAGTACCGAAGAGTGTAGCGCCGAAATCCCCTCTTTAATCCGTCAGGCATCACAAATATGAGTTCAAAAAAATAATCTGCAATCTTCCAAGCCCCCAAAATTGTCGGCTCGCCTCTTTCTTGTTTGCTCTGGCATTACTGTCCCATGCGCATTCCTCACATGCTCACTTGATCATTCGCTCGCGCACATTCTTACTCACTTACACGCTGGCATGCTTACTTACTTACTCGCCTGCATACTTACTCACTTACTAGCTTACCGAGAGTCGTACAGCAGACTGACATCTCACCTCGTTATGGCTGCACATCGTTTGCGGCAGCACGTACCGATGATTATTTTATTTTTAGCTGTCCCGCCAATAAGTCCTCGCGCGGCGCAGCGCCATTTCCAGTGGAATGCGAGTCGGAAAATGGGAAAAAATTCACTTTAAAAGAAGTGAGAGGTAATTTTTAATACAAATTTCCAGAAGGAGAAGAGATTTGCGGGCGCTGCAGTGCACGGGGTGAGCGCCGCGCACGTGTCGTGGCCATCAAATATCTGGCGCGTGTGGGAAATGAGCGTACGTGTGCGCGCGCTCGATGGTCGGAGATGGCAACGTTAATTTGCATAAACGGTTATTTAACACTTTTTCACCACTGTAAATTGTAATTTAAATGGAAAACTTCAATGACCACATACATATATACATACATAAATATATAAATATTGTAACTTGCGGCAAATGAAGCTGAAAATTCAATTTGCTGGGCAGAAAACCTGTTGCATGCTTAAAATGAAATTGCATACCAATACAAATGCAAATTTTTTCGGATTTTAAACTTATCAAATAAACAAATTTTAAATCATATTTAACCGTTAGCAATTGGCCCACACTGAATGAAATTAAAAATAATAATGATTAAATAAATCGGTTCGTAGTATATGTTATTAAAATCACATCAAAGGTGATATTAAATTTCTGTGAGAGGAAAAAAAAAAATCGTCTGGCCTGTGTGCAAAATAGCCGCCGAGAAGTTATGCATAAAGGATGCAAAAACATGAAATTGCTTTCGAAATCATTTATAATTGCCACGAAGAGTGCATATACAGACAAATATTATATACAATTGCCAGGAAGGGCATGCATACATACAAGTATCACACATATGTCTACCTATATCGGTAAGCGCATTTTCATTTGCACATATATGAAAGCTTGTTGATATAACAAAGCCACAATTGCAACCGCAATTTGCTTTCATCTTACCTTTACCAAATTAACCACACTTAAAATCACCACTTTTCTCTAACTAAATTACCACCAATGCATTTCACATAATGTGGTACTGAAATTAGTTACGTATACGCCCCTATCGTCACATAAATATGAATGTATATCGGTTTATAGAGATTGGGACACCTTTGAAATATGATTAGCTTTAGATCATACACTTTATATGAGTTTTCATCTTGCAAGTCTAAGCAGTCTAGAACTGCCATATTGCTTGGCATTTTTTGAGCATAATTTTTAGAGAAAAAAACCTTTCGAGTATCTTATATGAGATGATGCGGTGTAAATTCAGAAGCACAAAAATCAGTGAATGAAATTACCAGTTGATTGAATACTATTTAGAATTCTTGTTAAGGTGACCTTTTCTATAACTATTGTGATATTGCTAAACCCTAAAGTTTAAAGTAGTCTGGATACATACTGGAGAAATAGAAAGAGACAAACAGATATAAAGAGTTCTATATATACAGAAATAGAAAGAGAACGGGAGAAAATTAGATTGGTATACAGAAAGAATGGAAGAGAGTTAGGTATATGAAGATCGAAAGAGAGAAAGTAGAGAAAGACACAGAAAGCGAGGGAAAGATAAAAATAAAGAGCACAAGGTAGATACGTATTTAAGTGAGAAAGTGATAGCAAGAGCGACGGAGTTATAGAGACCGGATGATACAGAAAGCGAGAGAAATATATAGAGGAAAAGCAAAAGACAGCTGTTTGAGGAGTGAGATAGCGATTCACAGAACGATGGAGATAGAAAGAACGGAAAACAGAGAGGAGAGAAAGGAATATGAAACATAACGGACGTCATCAAAATTAAATTTGAATTGAGAAACACTCTAGTGAATGAATGATATAAAAAAAGGAGTAAACAAAAAAAGACAAAATAAAAAAATAATAATAATAGTAACCTAAAAACATTGGACTACGTAGAATATCTATTTTTTTACTAAAGTGAGTAAAATAAAACAAGAAATACAGATTCAAAAAAGTTGAAGATAAGGATTAGTGAGTGAGACAGATGTAAAAAGAGAAGAGGCCATGTAGAAAGAGAGCAAGATAAATAGCTAGAGAGAGAAAATAGCCTGAAATACACTGTACTTTTCAGAACAGTAAAATTAAAAAAAATTTTTTTTGAAAGAGATAAAAAGTCGTAACCATATAGAGAGATATACGTATATAGCCAGAAAAATAGAAATAAATTTAAGTCTGTTGGGTAGCTGTAACCGGCTTAGCTTAAAATTACTTAGAAGATATTGATATATAATATTTAGACTATTTAAACTACTCAAGTCTCTTTAAACCAAACCAATATCATATCGTCATTTAAAATATATCTAAAAATCTCTATTAAATCAGCCAATCATTCTCAACTGAGTGAAAGAGAATTCAAATATGGCGTAATTTTCCAAACTATTCGAGCGTTAGCTGAAAATGATTGCAGCAGTGAAACAACAAACTCCATATGTGTGTGTTAATTACGCAGAGTGGCTTTCTATTGGAAGAGGTGAACGTGTGTGGGATTATACAACGAAACGAAATCAAACAAGGAAAATAAAAGAGGAGAAACTGAAGAATTCAAATGAAACTCAGAAGAAGAGGAAGACTTTGTCCGAAATATTCGCACACACACACACACACACACATCCACGACACATGTACGGTGCACGACAATTTACTGCTGACTTATGATTGTTGTTGTTTGTCGACATTTTCACCAAATAATGGGAATAAAGACGCATGGCCCTGGCCAAGGAAGTTGACAGTAGCGTAATATAATGACCGCCCGCGCCTCAAATGCCACTGCTAATACTCGCAAAATTGGTGAAGCGAAGTGATATCGAACTTTAGTGAGCTTTGTCGGAAAATGGCAGAAAAGATTGCAGCGATAAGGGAAAATTGTAGCGAACAGATACATATGTAGTTTCCAACAATTATCTTAGATATGGTTTAAGAGTGACTGTTAAGGTTGATGGAGATATAAAACTTGCTGAAATGAAGAAGAAAGATAGCAGAAAGGTAATAAAGTAACATATGTGAGCTTAGTTGGTATTAGAGCTTCCGATTTTATGGTATTTTGTATTAATGAGTTCGATATTGTGTGTCCGAAAGGTAATGTGAGTTTAAAAGCGATCTAAAGTCAGTGCTTTAAATTTTTTAAACTTAAGAAACAAAGTTTGGATGCGAGTCGTCCACCCATCTCCGTTAATGACAATACCATTGAAAAAGTTGCAGAAACATTGCTGTTTTGGCATCAGCTAGATAGTAAAGGAGCTCAAACAACTCTAATGAAATGACTCGAATCATTTTGGTTAAGCTTTTGGGTATGAAAAACGTAACTGAGGACCCTGCTGTCGTCTAAGGAAATATTATCGGTGACAAGAAGAGGCTTTTTGTATTTCGGAAAACTGTTTGTTAAAGAAAATACGTGAACATTTTTTGTTAGTCCGGTTGAAATTTGATCAGGTATATACTTTTTTCGGTTTTTTGAATAGTTATCATTAAAAAAATTTTAAAATAATATTTGTTATGATATTTTATTGTTTATAATACGGCTTAAGTAAAAAGTTCTTGTTTCTTAATACTGGAAGCTTCAAATGATATTTACGATATATTATGTTTTATTTATTAAAGGATAATTCAGGATTTGAATTATAGCAAGATTAGTATTATACAAAGGTAGTATATTCTTTTGAATTTACGGAAATTTTTTCGAATAGCAGCTATGGAACAAAGACTGTTTTTCACCGCCCTAAATGTCTTCAAAAAAGTTACAGATTACAAGTTACGAACTAAAAACCCTTAATAGCAATAAAATTGTTGTATATAGAAATATTTTTAATATTTCGAGTTATGCAAATATATGCAGACATTAGACTGCCTATTAAAAATCAATATATACTCGGATAACTCAGCATGTCGGCCATTGTTTTCTAACCTTTCATTTCTAAACTCCTTTGGATTATTATAAAAATGGGTTTTTATTTCGAATATTTTGAAATCGAAATTTGCGTAGAGGATCCTAAATATATTTAAAGGTAATGAAAACCTGTAAAGCTGTATTATTTTTGAAGGGTTTAGAGTACCATAGAGTCACAAACGGACCAAAAATCGTTTGATGGTTCTTTTCTTATAGCTCTTAGAGAACCCATGATTGACGAATCTGCCGCAGACATACATAGCATGTACGTGGGTGGGCGTATTCGGATCACTGCCATGTCTACAAAACGCCATTAACCAAAAATTTAAATTAAAAGGGGATCGCAGTAGAAAGGGGAGCTTGTGTGTTCCACGCTCTAATAGATTTAATGAACACATGTACAATAGATCGACCGATTTCGACTAAATTTATATGTAGTATGTGCCATGTTAATAATATGTGTTATTATTAGATAAAATCGGATTGATACTTTACTTCTTTATATGTTATATTCAAAATAAAGCAGAAATATTTTACTGCTAATGCCTTTGCAGCCATCAAAAACATTTCAAGGGCAGTAACACTTTCTGAAATATTTTTAACGAAAATTAAGTGCCACACACATACGCGTATATATGATATTTATACTTATGTGGGCGACTATTGTGGTTACAATGACCTCTGTTTGCCAGAGAGGAAGCCTACAGTCACACTTCTCAAGGCATATGCGAGCATATTTCAAACACGCATGGCGAAATTTGCATAAAAGCCACAGCCATTTTAAAACAAAGCAGAAAAAATATTAAAAAATATAGAAAAATATAGAGAAAATACAAAAAATATGAACTTGAACTCACTTTTGCATGCAGCATTTCGCGCGTTCAGCCGGAAAGTGAGATAAGAGTACGCGACGCGCCTATTTAGTTGAAATTTTATGCTCATACGATGGAGTCGCGTCTACCGGCGACATATTTATGCCTAGTCTTATATGCTCGAAGTATTTCAGCGGGATTTGCTTGCAATTTTACACATACATACGTACATATATGTCTGAGCGAATGCGAGGTAAAGCTGTCTATTGAAAATATAAACGATTTAATAACCTGAAGTGATTCAATTGTAGTTGAAGCGCAAAGTCTGAAACTGAAACTGAGCGGGTAAAATGATTGTATAAATGATGGAAGTGGATGGAGAAGTACTTGTGGTTATATGGAGTGGAATCGAAAAGAAGAAAGAATAGCAGCGTTCAGAAATCTGAGTTGTATTGAATTTTTTTCTTTCTTCGTGTTACTTGTTGTTTAATAAATGGCAGAATTTTAGTGAAAGTTTTGAATAATCCGCTTCAATATTTTATAACATTATTATTGCTGTTGCTGATTTCGCTTTTGAACGGTATTAGCTCTTTCCGATTGGCTTAAATGAATATTACCCAGAAAGCTAAGTTTAGTTGGACATAACTAGTGTCCGCTTTGGCTTATGTAGACTCTATTATGGTGTGCAAAACTGTCACTTGTTGAAGATATATACATATCTCGTTTGAATAAGAGTAAGCAAAATACCAAACTTTTGCCCCAAAGTCCGCTAGGTTTACTATAATATGATTATTGTTACACATTTTGCTCATAAAAGTAGGCAACCCAGCATTAAAATTTTACATACTTCGCCCCTAAAGGTAGGCAAAGAATTACCCAGCATTCCAATTATACACTATTATTTAACTTACAAGTTATAAATCGTTGCCTACATTTAGGCTGATGTTAAATTTTTTTCCTGGCGACTAACTTCCCGGTCAAGCACTCCGTCCGAAGTTCTCGACTGTCATAGAACTTCTAAGGTATGCTACTTTTCTATAAAAAAATGGTCACCGAGAAAAAGCTTTCACTGCCATCAGCACGACACCTCAATGTGATGCACTTTTTAGCAAAAATGACTTGTTTTGCTCACCCTAGCTCTTCGAACTCAGTTATGTTTTGATTTAATTAGTAGGCACATCATCATATTGCGGGAAATTCCATTACCTATAACATACGTATACTTACATATAGACGAACGCTCAAATGACTATCCAGCTCTGCACAAGCAAATAAAAAGTAAAAAAGACGAAGAAAATTAGAAACCGCAAATGGTGTGGATCATAGTTGGGAGCAAACACATATGCTTTACGTTAGAGCAAAATGTATGTGGCGAAGCGTTAGCAAAAGACCAACTCACAAAGCCATTAACCGACAGCAACCCCTTATACAAACGCAAGAACGAAGGCACAAAGTAAACCGCCAACTAATACCAAATAAGAGGCATTAAAGACACCGAAACGCACTAAGCTAAACTTTCATGAGTTGCAACAAAAACTGTGGCAGAACTTGCGAAGAAAAATGATAGCGCGTAACGGTAATACAAACAGTGGCATACTTTGGGGCGTTGAGCTTTCATTGCGGCTTGCTTTGGTGGCTTCACTACTTCTCCCGTTGGCCTTTGGCGGAAGTGGCACGGTCGGAGGTGAGAGTAAACGCGGGAGCTGCGACCTTAAATGCCTTTGCTAATAGTCGCTTCATTGCCATTTATGTGCAGAAGCTGACAGGAAACTTTCACTCAAATGCATTCTTTCTGAACTTTTTTCTGAACTGTCGTAATGCCGCTGCATACTCTTGCAATAGTATACTCCATATCTCCATTAATAATATCTTCTGACAGGCGGAATTATGTGCGAATTATATTTGCCGTGACTGGCAACTTTTTATAGCTTCCGTGCCGTTCTTAATCGTTGTCGGCAGGATTTCTATTTTTCTTTGAGTTATGAATAAGTCATGAAATGAATTAATGGAAAATGAAGGTTTCTTACCTTGATTTCAGCCACACCACACTTTGATAAGTGTGTCCATCTCTCCCAATATCACAACACTACAGGTTAGTAGATATATACAAATAAATCGATGAAATTAATTCCTTGTATGGAAGTTTTTTTTATTTGCGAAGCGTATCACAGCTTCGGAGCAATCAAAGCTCCTGTTTTTCTTTTGTTTATTGAGATTTAGATGTCTTCCTCCCGAACTATCTTTTTTGGACGTCCACTGGGTACTTCCGATGGTTGGGTTCAACGACACATGTCACCCAAAGAGTAATCCTCTCATCTCCTTCCCATGGAAATGATACTAAATATATACTAAGCATGCGTTTTAAACTCCAAACTTAAAAATTAATAAAGTTATATATGTAAATTATTTATATAAAATAAATAAAATTATGTAAATATTTACTAAGAAACTGCTTCTTATCTCCCTATTATCTTGCGTACTTGAATTGGGGGAGTTTTCGCATGCTCTTGCTTCTCATGCTTCGTTGAAAATTGGTTTAGCTTTTTATTTGCATTTATAATTTAGGTTAATGCGGTAGTGAAAATTACTACAGCATATGTTATTTACATAAGTCCAGAAAATAATGTTCATAAACATAACAAACAAAGCAGCAGCAATAATAAAATAAAATTAAGCAAACACAACATTTCCGTTTGATACATTTTTGTGTATATAAGGGTGGATGAAAAGTAAATTAAAATTTTTAAAATTGTTTTTCTCAGATACCGCGAAAATATTTTCCGAAGTTATGAAAAAACTATCTTGAAAAGTGTGAGTTCTTAATATAAATTTTAACATGTGGTGTCTACGCCAATTAAAAAGAAGATTGCATGGAAATTTTTATTTCTCTTATAAAAAAATGAAAGCTTTTCTTATTATATCATATTATTATATATCATACAAAAAACATATTTTTTGATTTTGCGACATTATTTTGTGAAAAAATATAAAAAATTATTTTTGACCTGAAATATTTTTTTTTTTACCAATAAAGGTTTTTATTGCTCGTTATGTTCCGTAGAAGCATAGCTTTTCGTTTTCACTCTACAGTAAATTGTTTAAAAGCATTAGACAACAAGTTAAGAAAAAAAATTTTATTTTGCCCCACCCTAATGCAAATGTGCAAACATATTTAGATATTTACTACTACTACGCATATAGTAATGATTACTAATAATTTGTGGCAGAAATAGTACTCACTCGGCATGCATATACAGCACTTTTTATATCTATGCGCCTGAAGCGCACAGCTGTCGCGCATAAAAGTATGCTTGTTTGCCTACTTAGCGCCATATTTGTGTATGTATACGCGTATATGACTGCAATTAATGATTCAACTGGGTCAATGGTGTAATATCAAATGTATATTACTTGTATAGCAATAAATAGCGAAGCAATTATTGTGACTGAAATTTTTATGATACTCAGCGGCTTCAATCAACCATTCAATGGCGCTTTTGTAAGGCGATAAACTCATGTTTGCCTCATTATCATTCCACTTACAAGCAAAGCGATGACGTGCGTAATACTTGGCAAGGCAGATAAGTGTGATATTCACGCGACTTTATCGGCGCAAACGTTTAAAAGCTTATTGTTTGTAGAGCTGGTGAAGAAAATTACATTAATTATTGCATACTTGCAGGCGTTGTGGTCGACATTCACATTTACTGCATACAAATGCGCATATTTAACAGTGTCATTGGCTTTATGTTTGTATTTCTGTCTTTATCTCGCATGAATGCTTCGAAAAGATACAGCTGCATATATGAATTTCCATACTCTTTGTGTGACCTTACAGCTTTGCATTTATTGCGATTTTTGCATTACAGTCCGATATTGCTTGCGTGTATTGACATTTATAAATCTTTATTTGAATGCAGTATTTCTTATTACTTCACTTGTTTATGCAGCAGAAATGTTGGTGCTGTTGACATTTGTAGATATGCAGAGTTTTTTCATAAGACACATTCTGTCTTCTTAGCGTTTCATTTTGCTTATTTTTTAGACACATGTCTACATGAATTGTTTATTAAAGTCGGTAAGTTGGTAAGGTAAACAAATTTAATATTTTTTTTTTTATTTTTATCTCATGACCGAATTCAATTTAAAAATGATTCCCATACTTGAAGAAGCGCTTTAAATTGCAAAATGTCACCAAAAATCAAGTTTTTGTATGAAAAACTCTTTTATTTGCACGTGATCTTCACAAAATTTCTCAAAAACTATTGCTCATGGCATCTTTTACAGTCTCCGAATATATTTTAGCGATCAGACTTATATATACGCTATAGCTATACATTATAGCTGCCATGCAAGCTAAACGATCAAAATCAAGACCTTGTATGAAAATCGTCATCATTTGACGAGATGTCTGCAAGAGATTCACCACAAATTATTTTCCAGGTCAACACTACAATATTTGAAGAAGCCGTTCAGATCGGCTGACTATAGCATATAGCTGTCATACAAACTGAACGATCAAAATCAAGACTTTGTAAAGAAAACTTTGTTGTTTGATGAGTTGTCTTCACGAAATTCAGCACATATTATTGCTCCAGTCAGTACTACAATCTACGAAGAAACTGTGTAGATCGGTTGACTACAACATATAGCTGTCACACAAACTGATGGACCAAAATCAAGTCAATGTTTGGAAAACTTTTTTATTTGACAAAGGATCTTCACGAAATTTAGTAGAGATTGATTTTAAAGGCTATACTACAATATTTGAAGAAACTGTTCCGATCGGTTGACTATAGCATATAGCTGTCAAACAAATTGAACGATCGAAATCGAGTTGAAGCTGGTTTTAAAACGTTTTATGTTATAAGTAGCTAATCTGATGGGTAATATAACTGTGATTTAATTTTAATTAAATAATAATTTATTTACAGCAGAATACAAATGTTGGTGTTAAATTTAATAACAATAATAAAAAAATAAATTTATTATTATTATTATTTAATTAAAATAAAAATTATATAAATTTTTTTAATTAATGATTTAATTTTTTTTTTAATTACATAAAAGTAAATTTTTAATTTTTTCATTAAGTGAAAAATTTCACTTGTTAAAAGTGTAACTCATACGACCTGCTGCCCTCACACGTTAATCAAAGGCTCAATGCTTTCACACAAAAGTTGCTCATACGCCATGTCGCCCATTAGCATTCAACACGTAAAGGCAGGCCATAGCGTATGAGGAACCTTAAACGGCTCATTAACTCACAGCTGTATGCAAACATATATGTCTTACATGTCTTGGACATACAAGTATACCATATATTTCAGAAACATATGTACATAGTATGTATTTACACATGTATACTCGAAAATTACATATTCAGCTAAAAATAAATGACGGAAATTTATTTTTCAGTAACATTTCCTAAACATTTGATAAATTAGCACAAATCAGCATATGCACAATATATAGCAATCACATTTACAACTGTATGTGTACGTTTTTATACAGTCATACATATATATTTGTTTGTATGTACGTTTGCACCGCTCCACATTTCGCTTAATATGATAGCCTTTCTCGCCGCCTTTGTGACCTTCCACAACACAGTTGGCTTTCGATAGCGCCGTGCAGTAGGCGCTCAACTGAACGACGTGACAAATGCCGCGCTCTGCTTCAAAGGCCAGCGAAGGTAAATGTATTGCGCAAGCGGTGTGAAGGTAAAAGGCCAAAGCAAAATATTTGGACAATATGAAAAATTGTTGATTTAAGCTGCATCAAGTGTAGCATCAATAAAATGAAATTGCATAGCATAAATTACCGAAGCTTAGGTGTTGATGGCAGTGTGTTAGGGTAATGCTAGTCGCTTTTATGGTATTGTGTGAGGCAATGTGTGTTTGTAGGTGCTCAAATGGATTGTAGAAACATTTTTATATTTGTATATAATAATAATACATGTATATAATATCTATATGTATAAATATTATATATTTGAGTAGGTAGTGTAAATGTCTCGCACGCTCCCACTATCTCTATCTAGCTCTCTCCATTTGCAAGCAACACGCCAAGAACACTCGCTGACAAATAGGCAGCATATGCATTTAAACAAATCCTCATGTGTTTTGTAGCATTTTCGTTTGGTTTTTTTGTTGCGGCTGTCACTTGTCAACATTTTGCGGCAACTTAGACCTGGTTTTCTGCATCATCTATTATTTTACAAATTCTTTGTAATACTACTAGATCCCTATGCACACACCCACCATTTGCTGTAGCAAATTGTTTGTCTGCTTAACATGAAATCTCAACAGCAACCACACCACACATACAACAACATGTGTTTGCCTGCAAATACCCAAGATAGATGCGAAATGAAGTGGCGTGCCTTTTGGCGAAAAATGAAAAATGAAATAAGCGGAAATCTCCAAGAAGACACAGCGCGCCTTGATGATTTAGTTGGCTTCAATTTAGTAGGTGGTTTTAGTGAAACCATATATACATATGAAAGTATAATTATAATATTATATATCGCAAAATAAATCATAGAGAGTATTTTTAATATTAAAACCCAATTATTATCGTTCAGTTTGTATGGCAGCTATATGCTGTAGTGATCTGATCTGAACAATTTTTTTGGAGAATGCATTGATGTCTTATACGATACGGCACGCCAAATTTCTTGAAGATATTTCATCAAATGAAAAAGTTTTCCTTACAAGCACGTGATTTTGTTCGGTCAGTTTATATGGCACCTACATGCTATATTAATTCGATCGGGATAATTTCTTCTCAGATTGTACCGTTTCTTTGGAAATAATCTGTGCCAAATTTTGAGGCGATATCACAGTAATGAAAAAAGTTTTCCATACAAGCAGCATTTTGTTTGGCAGCTTTATGTTATACTGTTCTGATATCGGCGATGCCGACAAAAAAGCAGTTTTTTTGATAGGAAAAGGACGTGTGCACAATTTCCGATCAATATCGTAAAAGCTGAGGGACTTGAGGAACATAGCTAACTCGACTCTCCTCCTCATGCCGAGTATTTATATATACATATATATTCCATATGGTAACTGTATTATGCTTGTGGATACTACAAGCTTTACGGCAAACTTAATATACCCTTTTCAGGGTATAAACATATTAAAATTTTTTTTACGCCACCCTAATATAAGGAAAGGCACATAATTTTGCCTGTAGCACCTCAACTGGCATAGCTGAAAGCTGACAGCTGACAGCATATTTTCTACACCACTATATATATACATTAACACACATATAACTGTAAATATGTTTGCATGTGTGGATAATTGTATCCGCCGCCACTTTTTACTTAGCCATTGCATCTTAAAGTAAGCTTTCCTGTGAAAAGCGAAAGTAAGAGAAAAATCATGGGCAAAACGTAGAATATTAAAGCATAAATAAATGGACACATATGTATATAGTATATTCTATTTTATTTATATGAATATTTGATATGCCTGTTTTTATGCATTCATTTATGTTTATACCTTAACATGCATTCCCTTAAGATTGCGAACGCCTCCGTCTGCAAGGCGTTCAATTCTCTTCGGTGCTGCGTTTTTTTCCAAGAGCGCTCTTCATGTGCCTTAATAGGATTTGAGTGATAGTGCGGTGATGAGATTATGACAAATGCGTACACACACAAACACACACACACACACAGATATGCTGACACTGGAGAGCGAGGGGTAGCAGACAAACATACACAGACTACAATGCAGACCTTTGTATGATTGCTAACATGAAATAGGCATGCCACACTACTAAACACATATCTATGTGTTCACATGTGTGTATTTTTATGCATGTGTCTGCGTATGGAGTTAAGCGTGGCGCATTTAGCATATTTTCTTTGAGTGCTTTGTGATTTGATATGCTTTATGGTTCAGTTTTTTAATTTATTTTTTGTTTTATTAAAATTACTTAAATGTCCCGAGAGAGGGCAAAGGGTAGACAGCTGCTTTGTGCTGGACGGAATTAAAATTTGATGTGGCGAGTGTCATTCTAACAGCAACAATTAAATTAAACAAAAATGTATTATTGTTGTTTATTAAAATAGCATGCAACTTTTATGCAATAATAATGTCAGCAAACAATTTTGCAGACAGAAAATTAAAATTGGTTCGTAGACAGTCGTGTCGTAGATCTATTGTTGTAGATACACTTCTTTCTGACCATAAATCCGGGCTTAGCCATGGTTTTTGTTGGATCACCGCCATTTGACCCCTACCGATTTTACTTAACGTTGCCGTACGTGATCCACATTTCATCACCAATAACCATCCTTTTCAGAAAATGATCAATTTGGACGCGATTCAGCAGCGACTAGCAAACGGCAACTCGGTTCATGAGGATTTCTTGGATTAACTAGTATTTCATCTTTCTCGCGTGCTCAAAGAATGTCGATTCAAGTAAACACAAACTCATTCGAGATTCTTTTATAATATGAAATGTAATTTTCTATAGCCATACAGCGTCACTTAATCACACTTATACAACGGATATAGATTATTATTTCCTGCTTTAGTATTTTTAGAAAAGAACTTTTTGATTTAAGTTTTAAATCGTAATGCGCAAATATTTTTCCGAGATAATAAAAAGCGTCAGATTCAAACACAGATGACTTCGTAAATTGTGAGTTATAAAAATATAGTCATGGAATTTGGCCAGTGTTCAAGCTCAGAGACAGTTGTCATCCAGCTGGCTAATGGCTTCTTCTCAAAGCTGTTTTAGACTGCTGCATTATGCTGAACGCTAGTTATGGTTATAGATTTATGTTGATAAAATGATTTCATTGTCACCCAAAAGCTTTGAAATATTTGAAGTTTCCATAGAATATATTTACGCCTACTGTTTTAATTTTAATATTTTTATTCAATAATTTTTTTATCTTTCCGAAGCCTCCTATTAAGTTTTGAGAAAACTTCAGATAAAAATATAACTTTTACCAGTAGTAATGGTCCTTATGGTTTAAGGGGGGAGATACCTTTAGAGTTTTCAAAAAATTCACTTTTTTTCGGTCTAATAAATTTAAAAATTATTAAAAAATATAGTCCCGAAGTTTCATTGATACACTCTGAATATTTTCGAAGAAATATGCCCCAGAACCACTGCACTTCATGCTGAGGCTACATACTTACCAAAACTTTGAGGCTTTTTGCCTCGAAACTAACTATTTTTAACGGGCCGTCAAATTTGCGAGCGAATTATTCAACCGATTTACTTCAACTAAAACGCTTTTTGTAGACAATTTTAAACTCAAGTGCATGATAGAACGCTTTTCCGAGAAAAATGGCATTTTGACAGTAGTTATTATTATTTTGATGTCGAAAAACAAAGGTAAAAATGGCAGTTTTTGGAAAATTCAGGCCTATATCCCCAACTTCAAATTTTCAGAACCTCTTTACTTCTTGTTAAAAGCTTCTTGATTAAACAAAAAAAAAAAAAACTTTTTCCATTCCTGTAAGTAGCCTAGTCAGGAAGTTGACGGCCGCAAAAAATTTCAATCAACGAAACCGTTGATATTTCCGCCATTTCGGTTTGTTTTTTTTCTTGACATAAAATAAGGCTCAGGAAGTTTTGGTTTTCATATTTACACCCTGAAATCAAGGTTTGCACTGCAAATAAGAAGTGAAACACGGTCAAGCATCTAGCGAGCCTTGAAAAACCGTTTGTGCTCGGTCTTTATAACTATATTACCTTTTTGATCCCTTCTTCAATTAATTAATTCGAATAATGAAGTCTGTTGGAGAATGAACAAATTATGACACACTGTACAATTTCAAGGAACTTCTTTTAAAATGAAGTGGAAAAATAGACTAGCTAGAAATTGTGCAGTGTGTCATAATTTGCTCATTGCCGAAATTTTTAAGAAGCTTAAAAAACCGGTACTCTGGTTTATTCTTTCAATTTTTATGAACAATCTTGGATGAAATGAGTTCAGATCAATCAATAAAAAATATATTATCAAAATTGAGCCGGACTAATCTTTTTAAGCTACACGCACAAACTGACAAAAAAATTTCCCTAGATTGGTATAAGGTTTTTTTTTTATGTTGGTCTGAAGTTTGATCTGCATATTCCAATTGTAACAACGAGTTTTTGTAAAATTTGTGTTTCCAATGGAATCACGGCCATGAAAACTTTGAAAATTATGTATATATGCAGATTCGTCTACTTTATTTGAGTGACAAAAAAAAAAAAAATAAATAAAAAAATAAAAAAAATAAAAAATAAAAAAAATCAGTGAACGTCGTGAAGTTATTGAAAACTTGAATCATGCGAGTTGTTTTCGAAGATATCGAAAAACGGAAGAAACCGTACCTCAGTGTGTTGGCATTAGAAAAATAGAAAGGGTAAGGGTTACGGAATCATCTAGGTTTGAAGCGTCTGATGCCAAACTTCCACCAAAAGACTTGAATCTTTTGCAAAAGCGAGTAGAGGTCACAAAACAGATGCTTGACAACGAAACTAAGGACCTTAATTTCATAAAAGGCATCTTTATTAGTGATGTGGAGTGGGTTTAAATATATAACGTCGAAATTGTTAAAAAATACCGCGAATGGCGCTCCAAAAATTAGCCGAAATCGAAAAAAGAACTAAATTCGCTAAAAGCACCGAAGACAGTGGCTTGTAAGAAGTTTATGAAAAACTGGACTAAGCATTGGGATACTTACATTGGCCAAAGGTGATAAGAAATATTTTTATTAAAATACTTGAAAATGTAGTCGTTATGTTAGTCCGGATCAATTTTGATCAGAGGCATTTTTTGCCAGATAAACTTTTAAAATTTCATGCTTTTTTAAGACTTCAATCTTAGTCTACTCTAACTTTTAAAAATTTATAAAAGAATATAATAGATTAATAAAATTACTGGAAAATTAATATATGAAATAATAACCATTGGAGATATCGATAGTTTAATACCTGAAAAATAGAATTAGCCACAAATATTTGACTCCAAGAACGTATATAATTAATAGCTGTCACTTAAAAACTTCAAAAAAAAAAAATCATTAAAAAGAAACGTTGTGTTACACTGCGATACTCTAAATGATAAATTTTGAAGGTATCGATGGCAATGAATACGAAATTATGCACACAAATTCGTTTCGCTGCACGTGCTGAAAATGTGTGCCCACCATAAATACTACCAACTTGATTGCCTATGCAAGATTTATCACCTGTCAGCTGGCTGCTTTAAATTTTCAATTTTGTTTGTATTCTTTTCTTTTTGGCGGCTTATCGGTGTGCCGCAACACAGAAGTGCGCGTGAAACGTAGCAGGCTAATTGCTGCTAATTATTTCAACTTCCGCGGCAAACAACCAAGCAATGAACCAAATAGCGATCGAGGCAAGCACCATTACATCTTCTGGGTGATGCTTCTCCATTGTAGATACTGCTTATGATTCATATAGATAAGCGATAAAGTGGTTGAGGAGACACAAAACAACTCTGGCTACTGTGCCGCAAAAAGCACTGGAAAGTAGCTCAACAAACTTAAAAATGGTAATATGTAGATGCCATTCGGACAACATGACCTAGCCAGCATAGCCGCTGTCTTTTAATTCGCTGAACTATGTCAATGTGGTAGTATATCTCATACAGCTCATCGTTCTATCGAATGCGATATTCGCTGTCGCCAACGCGCAAAGGACCATAAATCTTGTGCAGAACCTTTCACTGGAAAACTCATAGCGCCGACTCATCAACTATTTTCATCGCCAATGCCTCTGCACTATTAAGCAGGAAGGGTATGATGAGTGACTCATAGAGTTCGGTTTTTTTTCCTCGAGAGAGGAATTTATTCCTCAATTGCCTACTCAGTCCAAAGTAGTAGTATCTGCGTTGGATTTCCAGGCTGACATTCTTTTTGATGTTAATACTGGTTCTAAGTTAGACGAAATTATCTACGACTTCGAAGTTATGAATGTCATCGGTGACGTGGGAGTGAAGTCGCGAGTTCGACGACTGTTTGTTCGATGATAGAAGAAATTTCGTCTTGTTCTTGTTCAATACCAGAACCTCCAAGAGCAGATTGAAAAAATCGCACGAAAGGGAGTCACCTTGCCTGTAACCTCGTTTGGTATAGAACGGCGCGGAGTGGTCCTTTCCGATACTGATGGAGCTTTTGGTATTGCTCAACGTCAGTTTACACAACTGTATTCAAATTCAGACATCGCGGTATCAAGGCAGCTAAAAACGACGACGAAGTGGTGCATGTTGATCTTCTATTCACGGGTCTTTTTTCAAGATTTGGAACATGATGAATATCTAGTCAGGTGTTGGTTTTCCAAGCCTGAGCCACTCTGCTAGGGTCCAATAAATTTTTTTATGGTGGGCTTTAATCTTTCACACAATACCCACGATGGAACCATATATGCGATGTTGAGGAGACTTATCTCACAGTGAATGGCGTGGATCAACGTAGATAACCCCTGCGGGCACTAAAAGAGTATGCTCTGGTCTAGAAAACTTCTATTAGTCGTCGCAAATTTTCGTAGAATTATCGAGCATTACCGCTGTTGGGGTGCCGACCGTTGAGCCGAAGATACCTTCTTTGCCCACCCTGGCGTTAAAGTCGCCATAGAGATGTTGAAAATATGAAAAGTTTCTAAGCCTTTTGTATTGTATGGATACCACCAAATGGTAGAAAAATATTCATTAATCTACGGTGGACCTTATATCTTAGATCACTTCATCAAATTTTCAACTCATTATTTGAAAAGCTGAGCCAAGCGCCCATGCATTTGGGGGTGCTGTGGTTTTTAAATAACCAATATATATATATATATATATATATAATATTGTATGAATACACATTTTTCCAAACTGAATAAGTAAAATCATTAATGCAATATAATAAAACACAATAAAATTAAGAGGCAAAAGAAGAAATAAAAAAGAAAAGCTCATCGCTTATATTACTTGACAAGACCAAAGCTCAACTTTATCGTAGCGTGGGTCAGGGTGTCTCATGATTTCATTCATAAAACTGTGGTAGAAGCTATATTAGAGAGCGAATGCAAAAAAGACAAGCAAACAAGCATATACATATAGACATACATACATATACATATAATACATGTATACTATACTTTTTCCAACAACATCGCAAAAGTATCCTCAACCAAAAGCAAACAAAGCGAGCAGCAACATCGTGCCACCAGTTGAGCAGAATTTGCTTTTGTGAAGATATATAGACATAAATACTTACAAAGACAAACATACTTATTCATTCATAGCAATAAAAACTGAGAACTTTGCTTTGTTGTACGAGCGACTGCTACAAACGAAACTGCACGAAAACAGTGTTGGGCTGAGCATGAAACAAAAACAAGAAGAATTAGTACACAGATAAAGCCCGATACACATACATATAAGCACCTGAGAGTGCGTTTGCAAATACAAATGTATGAAAGCACGTACCTTAGCATTAGTACTGACCAAGCATAACAAAAGGGACATGAATCCCAGCTCTACAAATTGCCGGTAAGCTTCAGCGGGCTTGTAAAGAACGAAGAGCAGTGGGTATAATGCAAGCATCAGCTGAGCGTAAAGAAAATTATAATGTTTCAAGCAAAAGCAAATTGTTTTGCTTTTTCACCAAAAGCAACAACAACATTCAAGTGTTAAGAGGGGACCTGCGCAGTTTGTGGGTGAAATTAAGAGCTGTGTGGCTTTGTAAGAGAGTTGTGTTTAACATCTTGTGGAAGCCATTTGGAGGAAACTGAAAATTATTGCCAAAAATTTTCTTCCGTTCAGACTTATTTAGAGGCGCTGAATGTTGGATAGTGGTTAATATTTGGCAGATCCGTAAGTTATTTTCTGACACACAAGATAATGAAGGATAGTCGCCTGGAAAAAGTCATGAAATGGTTAAAGCAAATTAAAGTCCACCAAGTTTTTAGATCAAGCCCCGATTTACAGACAATGTTATTTTTTTTTTTTTTTCCTAAAAACTTCCGTTATCACTTAAAACCTACTTTGAGTAGACCTCTTTTGACAGAAAGCCAATATTCTTCGCCTTATCAATTGTGTTACCGGGACGTTCACTTTAGTCTCCAGCAAAGACACCTAAGAGATATTTATACAGAAATTGGGTTACGGAAACTTTGTTTAAGAGGAATACGAATTTCGTATTTTCTGGATTTATAATCGAAATTTCAGCACTTTCCTTTTGATTTGTATTTTTCCTCTGCAATGTTATGGTTTGAGCTGACGTCGATAAGGAGACTGACTTTTGCTGTTTGTCGGTCCGCATATCTCGTTGGAACTAAGCTACCTTTTTTCACATTACCGCCTTCACATTAAAATCAATTTTGATATCGTATTGGAAATGCATTAGAAATGGAATCCATTCACGCATGAAAATTAGAATCAAGCCATGACTACCTTCAATCGAGGGTTTGCCTGAAACATATTTACTGATGGTGAGACCTTAGAGGAAAATTCTCTGCTGCCTAAAAGTGGAAGTGTTTTGGTTTGATTACAACACCAAAGAACCTTTGTGGTATCTCGTGCATTATTAGCGTTTCAAGACATGACGTCTTCCTATAAAGTACATTATCGTCGTTTCTAATCCAGAATAGAGTCAATAATCGGGAACTGAGTCTCTCCCGCTTCATGGAACTCATTTCAAACTTGCTCTTCTGTATATACATATGTATATTGGATAGTAAAACTTCTCCAAGTAAAAAACCTTCCCATAAATCGTCATTTGAAATCCGCGATCCTCCATTGAAATTATAGTATTGGGTAGTCGAGACAGTTCGTATTTTGTCAACAGATGTCATACCATATAATGTTGGTCAGATTTAAAAAAAAATTCAATTCGGGGAATTAGAAAAAAAGTTACAGCTGTTCAAAAATGGGTGAAAATAATGAAGAAATTCGGTATATTTTGAAATTTTTGTATAAAAAGGGAAGAATGTCACGTAAGCCTCCAATGAAATTTGTGAAGTTTGCAGAGATCAGTTCGTGGTTCGCTCGTTTCCGTTCTGGAAATTTCGATGTGAAAGATGCACCTCGCTCTGTTCAAACTATTGTCGAAAATGTCAACGAAATTATGGAAAAGATTGACGATTGCGCATAAGCAGCCATGACGTCGCTAAGGAACTTAACATTCATCATCAAACGATTTTGAACCACCACCAAAGCTGGCGATAAAAAGAAGCTCTATGTTTGGGGACCACATGAATTGACTGTGAAAAATTAAGGGACCGAATTTACATCTGCAATTCTTTTCTGAAACGAAATGAAAGCGTACCATTTCTGAAGCGAATACTAACAGGAGACGAAAAGTGGTTAAAATACGACAATAATCTGCGAAAAAGATCATGGTCTAAGCGTAGTCAAGCTCAATAAATGGTCGCAAAGCCAGAATTGACACGGTGAGTGGTTTTGTTGAGTGTTTGGTGGGATTGGAAAGGAACCATCCACTATGAGCTACTTCAGCCTGGTCAAACAATTGATTTTACATTTTACTGTACAACAAAAAGGTCTTCGTCTTCCATTAGGACATCGCTAGACCACACACATCTTTGATGACTCGGCATAAATTGGGAGAGCTTGGCTGGGAAGTTTTGATGAATACTCCATATAGCCCTGACCTTGTACCAACGGACTACCATTTGTTTCGGTCAATGCCGAACTTCCATTATGTAGTAACGTTGGCTTCAAGAGAAGCCTGTGAAAACTGATGGCATAATGTCTCTAGCGAAAAAATGCCAAAAAATGGTCGACCAAATGATACATATTTGGTTCATTAAAGTTCATTATAAATTTAAAAAAAAAAAACAATAAGTTGAAGTTTGATTAGAAATAGGAAAAGGCTTTCTCGATTACCCAATATATAGCATCCATAGAGATTTTGAAACCAAACTGATCACATATGTATTTGTTATCCTTAATAAACGGACATTATTATTAAGGAATTGAAAAAATATATTCACAACTATTTCAAGCTAACATGTCCGGATTCAACCTACCCCTGAGAATATTTTACGAAAAAATATCGGACACAAGAAGGTCGCTTGATTTAAAAAATAATAGCTATGATAATAATACTTTTACCACAAACTCAGTGAGTGTAATCTATTCTAATTTGCCGTTAAAGTTTTATCCTAAGGATACTGATTTCCATCCGAGGTTTTATTTTGCAAACCTTTCTCCCTATCGGCAAACAGCTAAGAGACAGTCGATATTCACAAGTTTCTCTTGAGGCGAATTTTTCCCCAGAAAAATCATTCCCTATAAATTGGAATAGAAAGCAATCACTTGATGCTCAGTTCTGCCTATAAGACTGTATATATATAGTTCTGCCTATATATCAATAAGCATGTGTGTGGCCTCGCGTAGTTCTGATGGAAAAAAAATTGTTCTGCAATGAAGCCGAAGCTGGCCACTTCTTTGCAATTGCTACCATCAGACCATCAAATTTCTGATAACACATATTCGAATTAAGAGTTAGGCTGTAGAAGGGCATCTCATAGTAGATAATTCCCTGAAAAAGCCATCACACACATAACAAAACTATCCCGACTTTATACTTAATTGACCACCATTTCCGCCAGCTCACAATGGCTCGACCAGCAAGTTTTTGGCTTACCTTTGTCATTAGTGATTAATACTTCATCACCGCTTCTGAAGTGTATAACTTTTGCTGTGAGGTCTTTTGCCGTAACCCATGTGGCACTCATACATCGGGCATCTTTTCGCATCCGACGTTATTTTAATGGTTCCACATGCATTTTTGGACGGGCTTGTGTTTAGTAGATTTAATATACATATAACATACATACATACATATGTACATGCATGCTTGAAAAAGCCAACTTTTGCCTTAAAGGCTTTAAAGTCAAATTTTATTTCTCTACAGAACTCATATTACCAGTCCATTAACATTTTTCAAATAAATTGTTGTTGTGGAACGTAAAAGTGGGCACTGTGAGTGGCAAGTCAAAACCAAGCGAAAAGAAATCAAAAATCACAAAACTTACACAACAAATGACAACAATTCGCAAACTCAAAATGAAAACGCAAACACAACAAAAACAAAAGCAAAAAAAGTGAATTGCAATTGCCGATAACACGAGCCTGCCACCGTTAAACGCACTCGCAATTTTCCTGCCTTCGCAACGCGTGTTCGTAGCGCTGTGTGCATGTGCGGGCATGTTTGTGCGTGCAGCGCACAGCTGGAGCAGGCATCTACAAGCGAAAGTGCCGCAAAGAAAGTGCTTCAGTTGAATTTGTGACTTGCTGCGGTGTGAACGTCCATTGCGGAAAAGTCGGAAAATTGAAAATTTCCCTCGCGACTCCAATACGCGGAACGATCACGACCGTTTTGATAACAACACGACTACGACGGGCTGGTGGTATCGACGCACAAACGAACGCGTCGCGTGCATGTGTGCGTGTGTGAGCTTACGCTTTTAAGTAGGGCGCTTAACAATGTGAAAGTGGATATCGATGGTGAATTGGTGCAATGGATTGAAAATTTAATGGAATGCCAACAGACGGCGGCGTGTGAAAAAGCATTGTAATGCGCGAAAGAGTGAAAGTGTGCGGAAAATGATAGCGGATTAGTTGCGTTGTTTGTTCGGAAGCGAGAATGGATTTAATTGCCGTGCATATTTGAAGAAGTGCCGCGAATAATTAAAAAAGGAAATGTGGTTGAGTCACATAGAACTTCGTTTGGTGACAAAAAACAAAATTTAAATAAGCTACGGTGTATAGTTTCTTAAACATTGCTAAGTTTGTGGTGCAATTAAGATATACATTTTTAGTAGATGCATAACTAAGTGCTAAATTTAAATAGAGTTAAAAGTAAGGTAGACTTTGTAGTTAGCCTAAAATAAGCAAACAAAATTAGTTAAATAAAATGATAATTTAAGTGTTCTTATTCAAATACAAAAGTAGAATTTTTGGAAAAATTTCAACTCTGCTTATAAAAAAAAATAAATAAAGTAGTATTTG
>NW_017537501.1:769449-772836 GCF_001853355.1 Bactrocera latifrons | reverse complement strand
TAAAATTAAATTAACAAAAATTTGCAAAATACATATTTTTCAACTTCCCGTTCTGTAAATCAACACAAATTTATGTACGTTTCATAGTAACGTATACAAATTCTATAATAAACTATTTCTTCAAATATTTATATGCAGTTAAATACGAGTAGGTGGTTGCTGCTTAAAATCTAAACTATTGTGCAATAGTGCTTTAATTATAATAACAAAGGAAACTGTGTTTCCTTATTGGCATATTCTGCTACTTTTTTTCGGGGCGCCAATCAATTGTTATAAAAATATATGGGTGAGTAAATTTAGGCGCTACATATGCTTAGGAATAGAGATATATTTACACATGCATTTTTATATACATTTAATTTAATTGTCATGAATTTTAAGGCGAACCAGCCAGCGATAGGGTTTTCAGTTGACGGATGTGTGACTAGAAAGTTTTGTAAAAAAATATTGTGATATGTGAAAATATTATTTTACTTAATTTTCATTTTCTTAACTTTTTTTAAATTCATTAAATTTAGTTAATTTCATTCTGATCTTTTGTTTTGAAATTTTATTTATTTCAATGAAGTCGAAAAGAGCGAAAAAACTAAAATTTAAATAAAAAATGAGAAAAAAATTGTTAAAATAACTTAGAAATTAATTTAGTTTGTATTTTTAATTAAAATTTTAGTATTGTTTATTTTAATTTTATCTCTTTTTCAAAAATCTAAATAAATTTCTCAACTAATTTTAATTTAAATTTTTGAACTTCTTATTTATTTTTTAATTTTTTCTCTAAGTTAGATTTTAACTTCCAAAGTTTCTGGACAGTTAGATTGATAATTTTGTTATATGTACCATAAAAATGGTAAAAGAGTGTCATATACGAAATTTGGTTGAAATCGGTCGACCAAGTCTCGAGATATGTGATTTCACCTAAGAGTGAGCGGTGCCACAAAAACGACATCTATATTTTTGATATTTTTGATACCTACAGCTTTTGTAACATTAACCCAGATGTTTTCTCTTCAGGCTACTCAAAAACATTCATGGAATTTTCAACAAAAATAGTTTTGAGTTGACTTTGCCATGTGTTTTGGATACTTATTTTGTCGGAATTTCCATAAAACAGGCAAACTTTCCTTAGTCCGTGGCAGAATGACATTTTTTAGGATGTCGAAATATTTCTCATTACTTAAAATTCCATCAGTCATATGGAGCGGACTTACACCATTCCAGGAAAAAAATTCCCACACCATGATTGATGCTTCACTACGCGTGAATAATAGCAAGGATCTTGTTCTTGATGGATTGGTCGGCAAACTTACCTTCGACCCTCAGGATCTATGCAATTTATTTTAGTTACATCGCTCCAAACAACATACTTCCATTTATTTGTTGTCCAAGCTCAATAAGCGTTGGAAAAGTCCCCGCGTTGTTTACTATGAACTTTAGTCAGAAGTGGTTTCCTGCGTGCTGCCCTGCCGTGAAATCCAAATTCGACTAAACGCCGGGCAATTGTTTTCTTGGAAATTTCGTTTTAAATTTTATGTAGAATGTTAGTGGAACTCTTGTTTTGGGTCTCCTCGGGAGTTGGTAGCAATTCTACGGTAAATTTCTGTTGAAGTTTCTCGGGTTTTTTCTTTGCGTACAATATTGAAAATAGTTTTAAAATTCTTTATATGCTTAAGGGCATTGAAAATAATTTAATATAATAATTTGACCTGATTTGAACGTCGCTCCAGACTGACGAAGGTCAAAAATGTAACTATGTACGTGGGGCGGGTGTACAACTGAAGCTTTTACTTATTAAAATACTTGAATAATACATTTTAATATATTTTAAACCACAAATATGAAACTCACCTTTACCAAAAATCAATAATATTATTAATACAAATTAACACCTTGAGGAGTTTTAATTCTTTAAACAACTGTTAATCTAATTAGCTGTCACTTCAGAACTACAAAACAGAGTGAATTTAGTAGTAAATAGAGCCACAAGAACAATGCAAGGCTTTTAGGAATATAAATAACGGCATATTAAAATTTTTTATCATTATACTCATCACCTACAAAAAAAGGAGGCGTACATATATAGACCTTAATTTACCATAGATTCCGTCGAAGGGTTAAACCACTACCAACACTTCTTGGGTGCCAGAGATTTAAATCGTCCCGTGAACACCATTTTTTTAATAAATCAAGCGAAATTTGAAGCTAAAATTTGACTTTTAAGTAAAACTGCAAGCAAATTGATTCCAGCACTATTGCGTATAACAAAAACCAAAGACGAAAAAAAAACAAAGAAAAAAAAAAATTAATAAATAAAAAAGTATACAAATCAAACTGATTTTTTGTGAGTTCTAACATTGTTTTACGAGCTCATAAAAATGGTAGTAAAATGTTATCAGATGACAAAGTAATGTTGCCAGATGTTAAGGTGCCTCAACAACACTCATAATTAGTATGCAGATAAAGTATTATTTAGAAAACAAACTGTTTATTTTATAGCAAACATTTTCAGCGAAATATTTAAATCTCCGAAAATGAGCTGCTCACTGACGCAGTTTCTAAAAAAAAAAAAATTCAAATGATTTTTCATTCGTCACGCCATCATTGGTGAAACACTTCCGATCGACTTTGGGCCAACACTTCTTTATGTGGCTGCCGACTGGTCCAGCTGACAGTTTTAGATTGTTTTCTGTTTTTAATAAAATTAATGTAAGCATATACATTCACAAAGTGGACCTACACAAAAGATGGGCAATCATTTAAATGCAATAAATATGTGCGTGAGCATTAAGCTGTGATAAATTAACTGCCTGCAGAAAACCTGGCCACATGGTTGATTACAAAAGCAGAAAACAGAAAATGAAACACAAAAAACACTTAAAAATGCGCACAGCACCATATTAGTAGTGCTTGAAGTACCAAAAATATAAAATAATTTCGTGGAGTTCGAAAAAAAAAAATGCAAAAATCATTTGCATTGCTAATGCTTAGTGACTGTTGTCGTTCATTTTAGTTTTCGCTTTTATTTGAAGTGCTTTTTGGCTACCACGCATTCCGCATCGGCTATTGCCATCATAAAATAGTGACACACAAAACCGGTTTCGAAATGTGGACTAAGATCATCACTTAATTAATAGCCACGTGGGACATGCTGATTAATACAAGTATTTGCATGTCCCCGCAAACGCCAGAATATTCATGCCGGTGTATATTTATGTTTTTGGATTTTTAAAAATGTAAACGCTGTCATTGTTTGTTGTGATAATATATTTTATTACCTTATCATGTTTGGTCAAATATACTTGCTTTAACAAGTCTGACCTTGTCGTTTGGATGAATATTTTATTAAAGCAATCATAAGGTGCCATAAAAAATAAAATAAAATTAAAATAA
>NW_017537501.1:756803-769329 GCF_001853355.1 Bactrocera latifrons | reverse complement strand
AAAAATGCAATTTGCTAAAATGAAATTAAATTATGTAAAAAAAAAAATTAAAAATAAATGGTATAAAAAAAATTGTTAGAGATCATGAAATTTTTTCGGCGGTGAGAATTTCATGACATTTCATTGATTGAATGTGAAGTTATTGGGTTTTAAGTGTCAGTAAGTATGTATGTCAGTGCGAAAATTAGCTTCGAACAAAGAACCAACATTAAATTTTGTTTTAAAAGTGGGAACATTTTTATTGAGACGTTTCAATTAAAGAAACAATTTTATATCGTTGATTGCCTATCCCTTAGCAGAGTGCAGGAGTGGTTTCAATGTTTTCAAAGTCGTTTTCAAGTGGTCGGGTTCGCATTTTGACTGAATATTTGGGCTTACGAAAGGCGTGTGCATGGTTTGTTCCACACAACATTCGATCGACTCTTGTGACCGATTTTTTGACCAAAAATCACATTTTAACCATTAACCCCGTATTCACCTGACATGGCACCGTGCGATTTCTTAAATTTCGAAAAAATGTATTGGCCCATGAAAGGAAAGCGTTATGCAGACGTAGAGGCAGTTCAAAAAGCTTGCACCGGCATGCTGGCGGCCATACCGGCCAACGAGCTAAAACTGTCGTTCGACATGTTTTTGAACCGTGCAAATAGCTGTATTGAAGCAGAAGGATACTATTTCGAATGAACCATTTATTATGTTTTTCTGTATATAACTATTTCATAATTTCTAATGAATTACAAATTATTTACAATTTAATATTTTTTAAATATCGTAATTACTTTTCTATTTGCATTATAGGTATGCGACTATGCTATATTGTCTAGGTGTGTGACTACGCTAAAGAGAGATATAAAGTAAACCTTATATAAAATAAATGGGCCGAAATGTATACCTTAAGCTAAGTGAAGTCAAAGGACACCTAATTTAAGTTACGTTTAGTTGGCTTCGTGAGGTTAAACTAGATTTTGTTGTTAATTGTACTACTTAAGAAATCTGAAAAAATTTACGACTTATGTAAGAGATCCGTGCGGTATGTGAGGTGTTCTGATTATGAATTTGAGTTCAATAACTTTCCATCACGTATAGTTATCGCTGTCAGTTTAGTGATTGATGGTGGTTTGACCCTTACATGCCTTGACTACAGGACAAAACACCTATGTACGTACTCGTTCCGAAATTTGTACTATCATTTTCAGCAAAAAACACCCTTTAACATCATTGTTGCAAAATGACTGTAAACCAGTGATATTTACTACCAGAAATATTCTTTTGCTACCGAATGAGACTTTTAAAGATAATTTCGATTTTTAAGTCACTCTGAATATTTTATGATAATCTACGTATAAACAATTTTTTCACACTCTTTTATTTAATGTAATATCATTTTTTTTCTGTTTTACATCATTTAATTTAAATTTATTTGATTTAATTTAATTTTATGTATTTCTTTTTGTTTAAGTTTTTCGTGATTAAATATTTTTTTTTTTGGGAAGGCGCCTTTGTCAAAAATGATTTTGATACGACAATTATTTTTATTCAACTACAGGTCATTTTTGTTTTGTTTTGTTTTTATTTCGAAATCAGCAGAACTGATAAAAATTAAAAAATTGAAACTTTAAATTGAAAATTTTTTTAGAAGTGTTTTAAAGTAAACAATTATCAGAAATGATCTCTATGAATATTTTTATCAAAAACCGCCGCCACATTCATGGTAATTAATACGAAAATTGAACAAAAATATCGTGCACTTTAGCATCCAACAAAGAAATCGCAAATCATCTAAATTTAAATGAGAATTTAATTGTTGTGTATACATAGATTAATTGCGTTTTAAAACCTTTTAGCTATTGTGCAGCTTTTGAGCTGCCAACTGTCAATATAAAAAAATTGTTTTATCACTTAAAAGCAGAGTTCGCAATATCATTATTACTAATCAAGATGAATACGAATGCATTTATAAAACATTATCGGCTAAGATCTTTTGGACAGGCAATTTTCATAATGCCTTTAAGCCATTAGCTTCATATGCGTGAACATACATACATATGTATATAACTGACCAGCGGAGAAGCTGCAGCTTAAGCAGACGTACAACAATTATGCATTTGTCAAATGCTCACGTATACCTGTGTTTTATTTGTGGAGAATTTCTTTAATCGCTCGCTTTGTTTCGTCGTTTTTTTGATTGGCACCCACAACAAAATTTGAATATTTAATGGCGTGCTTCTAAAGTGACTACCTGCATTTTCTTAATCAGTCTTAATCGAATTATCATTTTGTATATATTTCTTCCATCTAAAATATGAAAGAGCTATTTAAGCAATTAAAAGACGCTACAGCTGCTTTTAATGGCATTTTTTCGTTGAAGTTTTACGAGCTCAATGACCTTGCCGGCAGTGTTTTGAGATGTGGCAAAGTATGCTGGGCGTTGACAGCTGGAAAAAAGGCAAACTAACTGAGATAGTTTATAAGTAGCGCAAATGTTTCTAAAAGTCACAAGGAAATTTCGGAGACTCTATAAAATATGAATTTAAACGATCTGCTTGACAAGCTGAGTCGATTTGATCATGTTAATTTTTCTCTATAACATATATGGGTAATAGCCCCTTAGTTTCTGAGCTATCGATATGAAATTTTGCACACATCTTTTTCTCCCCAAAAAGCTGTTTATTTGTTGAAATTATTAATAACAGATCGCTATTCTATATAGCTGCCGTACAAACTGGTCGATCGGAATCAAGTTTTGGTATAAAAAACTTTCTCAATTGAGGAGATATCTTCACGAAATTTTATTTTATTTGGCACTGATTATTTTTCCAAAGCAAAGATACAAGTTTCGAACATACTGTTCAGATCGGGTTATTATAACATGTAGCTGTCATACAAACAGACCGATCAAAATCAAAATAAAGTTTTCTTTATACCCTTGTATGCTACTAGAAATACAGCCGTGAAGGGCATTTTAATTTCGCATAACGCTTTTTCTTGCTTTATTTTCAAAATAAAAGATGCGTTCCAAAGTTAACAGGACTTTTAAAAAAATAATAATAATAGAATAATAGAATAATAGAAAATAGTTTTTTCGGCAAAATCAATTTATTTTATTCAAAATAGTCTCTTCCTGCTTCAATACAGCTTTTTTATGAATTCACCCACATTTTCGATGGAATTTCTGGTTATTACGTAATACGTATTTTGATTGGTCCACATGTTGATCGTCATTTAAGTCCTCACGACCACTTGGAAAACGTTGAAACCACTGCTGCACTCTGCTACGGGATTGGCAATCATCTCCACAAAATTGTTTCATCAATTGAAACGTTTCAGTAAAAGTTTTACGAATTTTTAAACAAAATTTAGTTTTGGATCTTTGAACGAATCACATTTTCGCACCGGAATACATACATACTGACACTTAAAACGCAATAACTTCACTTCCAATCAATGTAATATCATGAAATGAACAATAGATAAAGATATCAGATTCTAACGCACTAGTCGATATACAAATGGCGCCACAGGGGGGCTCTAGATTCAAAAAGTCCTCTTTACTTTGGAACGCATCTTGTAGAAAGAAAGACGGTAGGAAATATTTTGACTAAATTAAAATGATTAATTAATAACTATTTAAAGTGAAATGAAATCGTTTATTATCACCTCAAGCTTTTACTATATTCTATACACTAATTTTTTTTTTATATACGGTTATGAGTAACTTCTCCATAACCTCCAATAACTTGCGCACCTTCTGCGTCGCAATTTTATGCTCGAAACAACAATTTGCCTCCCAACAAAAGCAGCACAAAGCACTTATAATAAGTAACTTTTTAGCAGTCAGTAGTAATTCCAGACACACACACACATATACAAACACACCGACACATTCTAAGCTTGGCTTGCGCACCGCACATAAGTGCGACAGTCAGCAAACGGCAGTCAATTAAATTATTTTAAGCCCACATAATAAAATCGAGTAAAGAATTAATTTAAAATGCAAATTGTGTAGACCGAAAAGAGAAAAGTTTCCGCCATAAAATGAAAAGAAAAATCAGCGGGCGGAAAAGGCACACAACAAAAAAATTTAGGTTTGGAATCATTCGAATCCTTTGTACCCCGGGCACTTAGGCGCGCAGGTAAGAATTCCGTTAGACCCAATGATAAGTTCAAGAACAGCTTTAATACTTGATAGCCATATTATAGGGGGTTGAACACGCTTGCGGTTTTCACATACGATATTAAGTTGCTCAGATTTGCGTACTCTTTAGCGGTGGCATGTTTTAATTTTTTAAATCATAGCAACCATTTATAAATAATATATATTTTTAGAACATATTTTAGTTAACTTTTTTGAGAACGTATACTTAGAAGGAATGGATTGCAATATGTGAAAAAATGTTTGCTTCTTACTATATTATTAAAAAGCAAATCAGTAACTTGCTTCAATATCTAAAACTTGTGTTAGGACTTACTTCTAAATTGATCACTGCGTTTTTGGAATCAGTATTTATTGAGTATATTCCATAAATATTAACCGATTCGCTTAGATCGTTCCAAAGATACGTTGCATAGAATTTTGTAAGCCAATCTTTTAGAAAAGTTTTCATGTTTCAACTCAGCGAACCGACTGAATAAATACAATTTAAGTTTTCAAATTTTAATTTAACAGAGAGAACGGAGCATCTTTTATAACTTAAAAAAGGCTCGTTACTAATGCTAAGCAATATAACAGTATCTTGCTTCAATATCTGAAATTAGTGTTTAGGTTTACTTCAAAAAAATTCTTTTGGAGTTTGGAATCAATGAGTTCATTCCATAAATATTAACCAAATCCGTTAGATCGTTCTCAAGATATGATGAAAAGAAGTTTTTAATCCAATGTTTTGAGAAAAGTTTCAAGTTTCAACTCTACGAACTAAGCCCTTCTTTGAATAATGCGAAATCGTTTTATCTTCATGCATTACTACATGTTGTTTTAAATTCATCGCATTATTTAGAGGGGCCTCAACGAAAGCTTAATTTGGCTTACTTTAGCTTACTTTCAGACAAAAAATTTTTTTCAATGAGTTAAATTATATTTTCCTGTTATATTTGATCTACGTAATTTGTGAGGTTATGGTCAGACTGGTTGAAAGAGTAGGGCGGATTAGATAGTTAGATATGGAAACATTTTAATTGATATACAAACAAATTTATATGCAAAGTAAAGAAAGTGTGAAAATTAGTGAAAACGAATTCTCATATTCCATGGTTCAGAAGTTGAAATATTGAAGGAGTATAATTTTTCATGACAGTGGGGGTATATTATACATAGCTTTGATTGGTATTTGCCTGGGAGTTTGCCTTAATTCATATAACATTCTTTTGCAGTTGTATGCCCTGAACTGGATACATAAATTTCCGTATGAAGTCTGTAATCCTTAAAAGAAAGCATTGGAGACTCTTTGGAGTATATATCGTCAACTGAAATGCAAAATAACGTAACAATATTTTCGAAAATTTAGAGTGGTGAATGAAACACGAAATAAAATGGAACAAAAGTGAAAGGAAAAATTCAATATTGGTTAAAATTGGTTTATATTTGAGCGCAGAACTTGAAAATGTTGGACAAATGTCATATTAAGAATGTAATGAAAGAATTTCGAATTTTTTGATGATACGTTACTTCGCATATATAAATTATCAGAGTGAGGAGAGAAGTCGATTTAGCCATATCCATCTGTACATATGCGAACTAGTGCTTCAGTTTTTGAGATATCGCACAGAAATTTTGCACATGGCAAAAAAACCTCAGCATCCCAAGCACTGGGTATAAAAAACCTGTTAGATATGTTTGTGAGCAGCATAAAGCTTTCAAAGGCATTTGCACACACACACATATGAAAACTCACGAGTGCTCAGCACTAAGTTTATATGGGTATTAGGCGAGTTGAATGAGTACAATGGCGCTGCGCAAGCAGTTGCCTTCTGTCCGAAAAGCACAAATTAATTATTATGCAAGCGATCCCAGAGGTATCACTGGCGAAAAAGGAAAAGTATAGCAACAGAGCCCGCATGGACCGTACACCCGTTGCACGCGTTGCACCAGACACGAGGAGTCCTACCAGCAGTTTTCAAAATACGCCGCTAAAGTAGCTTATATTTATTTATACATTTATATTTATATGAACTTGTGTAGGTGTTTTTACTTAATGTGTTTCCCGGCTGTTGGCAAGAATATCGGTTTTGTGCGGTACTTTGCATTTTTGGTTCTCACGGCCGAAAGTTTTTGCATTTTGCTGAAATGTTCTTCATAAATTAAAAGCCACTTGAATATTCAGTAGCTGGTGCACACTCACATATACATATTTATGCATAAGCATTTAAGCACGCCCGCTTGCCCCTCCACTAATTGGTTTTTAAACAAACATATGAGAGAACGCTAAGTTTGGCTGCACCGTAGCTATAATACCCTTCACAGGTGCATTTCTTATGGCTTAGACGTAAAAGGGTCTCAAAAATTTAGAGATGGACATATAACAGATAGAGAGATTGTTGGACATTGCTAAATCGACTCAGTTCGTCACGTTGATCATTTATATGTATACTCCATAGGGTCTCCAACATTTCTTTCTGAGTGTTACATACTTCACGGCACTCAGCAAATATTAAAGTAGTGCTGTTTGTAATATAAATTTGCTGAAATTAATAACAAACTAACAGAACTTTTACTGGCGCCCAAATCTTTTCTTCAGTAGTTATTATTTTTTTTGGAAATTTACAGGTAAATATATACAATTCTGTATACGTACATAATATTTAATACATACACATATGCATACAAATTCATTCATTCTAGTGTTTGATACTTTATTGAGAGGACTCTTTAGCTAATCCATTTCACCGACAGCTTAAGTTGAAGTGTCTACACTGTGAAATGTTTGTTTAGGGAATTATTATTTAAGAGCAAAGGGATGAAATAGCATATTAATTCAGCACTCAGCATGGCCAACTGTCGAAAACATCGATAAATTAAAGTAAATTATCGAGTCCGATCGTCATAAAAACACTGTTTTCCTGTATGCAAGATCTAAACATTGCTCGCAAAACTGATTGGGCATATTTATATTTATGGACGCCAAACCAGTCAACACAAAAGAACTTCAGAGATTGGTTTTCCATTTGCGAATTTCTGCTGAATCTAAACTAAATCCAACCATTTTTGAAGCCACTAGTTAAGTTAGGTTAGGTTAGGTTGGACAGATGGCTCTTCGATCAACACGGCGGTAGATCACACTGATACCATTATGTACCGTCCTTTTTGAAGCCAGTTAAGAGACTCCTCTAGAAGGATACTAACTCTTGACAAAGCGACTTGAACATATCACAAGCCTTTATTTTTATTTTCGCTACTCCACTTGGATGTCTAAAAGTAAGATATCGAAGATGTTTTAGCCTTCATCTGGCAAAGGCGAAACGCGAAACATTTGAGGAGGAAGTCTTAAGATATTATTATCTCATTTTCTTTCAAGCAGCTGCTGGATAAAATTTTCAATCTTTTCGCATTAATTCCATGCGCACAAAGTCAGTTTTGAACTCTTTGAACAATTGAATGGTCGAATTTGCTGAGAGCGGAGAATTTACTAGACTTTTTACGATTTAACCTGGTCCAGAATTATCTTGCGGCTGCACAGCTATTTGTAGTGGACCAACACTTGTTGAGCCCCAACAATCCAGTAGTGGATAACAGCCAACGGAACTCCTACCTGCTCCCATTCCGCGGTTACTGACTGACTCGACTGAAGTACCCGTCCAAGCTTATCAGCTTTTCATTTCACTACAAATCCGCCGTGGCCAAGCACTCAAAGTAGTATAATGGTATGATAAGGAGTCTCGAAATAAGTTCACTAGTCTCGACGGCACACGGTTTACGAGCTGAAAGCTAATAAGTTTGTGACCAGGCAGCCAAAGCTGTTTACTGATGATGAAAAGTGGGTCACTCAAAACATCGTCAGCGAAAAATATCCTGGTCTTCATCAGAGGTTCCAAGAGGTACTACGTAGGTTGTAGCAAGTGCTTATTAGTTGATCCTGTCTATGGCGAATCATTTTTCAAGTAGTCGTAGTGATATAATGAAAAATTTTGTTCTTCTAACTTTTCTTGACAATATTAGTATGAGGTCATTCTGAAGTTTCAGGCTCTACTTATGTCGTAGAACCGGCAATTCGCACAAAAAGTTAAGCCATTGATATATAAGGGCTTCTTGAGTTTACAATGGCCAGTGTAGAAGGAAAATATTTAACCACCCATTAGCAACTTGGTGTGGTGCATGCCTTGCAGTTGTTACCATAAGCCCTCCTTCATCCTTGCGGAGCAGCTTCTTTATGGTATGAGGATCAAATGCAATGAAAGGGTGTTCATTCCCATCTATACATTTGTGACCGGGCACACGGATCATGTACACTTGGTTATGATCTGATAGACTGTTCTGTCGTTCTATACACTCCTGTATCAATAGCGATTAGATCTCGTATGCAGATATTGCTTTAAGTGCCGCATGAGTATAACTATATGATCATTGCGACAGTTGCGTTGGATGTTTTTCTCTACGCACCGAGTTACAGCAAAGACTTTTACTTGGAATATGCTTGGAAAACTACCCATAGGTATGGGGTTGCGCTGCGTGGTTCCTGCGACTCCTGCACCAACTCTCTCCGTGTACTAACCCTGCGCAGTAGCTTGAAGGCTTAGTCGCTCTATTCAGCCTTACTGCTAGGGGTAACCTTGAACTTCTTAATGAAATTTACACTTTGGTTAATGTTGTCCATTGTGAACAGCACCAGTGGTATTTCGCATCTTAAGACCTTCATGCGTTGGGAAGATATTATCTTACCTCTGCCATTACTGAGTATTTTTTTCGATTCTAGACTAGTATTATCAATAAGAATGACAAATAACTGTCAGAATTTAAAAAAATAAAGTTTTTTTTATGTTCTTGAAATGGTGATGTAGATCAATAGTGGTCAACATATTCAAAGAATTAACATTTTTAATAAGTATTTCTTCTTTGCTCATGTTAAAGTACAAAGTTAGAGCAAACACTTTGACATAATCAAATAATGTGTTGAGAGGCAGCAGCGTGAGATTAATTTTTGAAAAACAGAATTGTATTGGTTCAAGAACCTGTATTGTAAGCAACATCTCACGTTATATATTCATATAGATTAATGTGTATATATATTTATTTTGGCAAGTAAACGCTCAGCAGAATCTTCTGATTATGTCACCAAAGCAATTCAGTTATTTTAATGAAGAGCTATCTAACTAAAAATATTTTTGTTTATTTACATATGAGTAAATTAGTAATTTATAAACGATTAGACATAGAATTTTATATATAGTACACACATATTCTCATACATATTTATGTTTTCAAAATATCAAGCGAATTAATATTTATATCGTTCTTCCGCATCTGTAATCAGAACACAAACACACGACCCACTTAACTAAATGAGCTTTCAGCATATTGTCATATTGTTAGCTTCCAACTATAATAAGCCAACCATATGTGATAGCAAATCGTATATATTTATATGTATATTCAATATGTTAATGAGACAACACAGATTTCAACATGTGCATATGCATATATAATATAATATTAGTTAATAGAAACCGATTTCGCAGCTAATCTATGCAGAATTTTCTATTTTCAAATAAACATGGGTATGGATGTAATACTCCTAGGATACTTATCAGTCGAGTTTCCACATGTAAATCCTTATATTGAAATTTGTTGTACATCCGTTTTGCTCAGTTTGTATAATTTATGCAGCGTTGACCTAATTTCCGTGTGATTTGATGAGAGTGCACACAGAGGAAAGAGTACTTTGTCGCAGTAAACTAATTAGTTGCGGATGGGTGGTGTTATTTTCATTAGTTGCTTATTACAATTGCAACTGGCATATGCATAAGTAAGCAATATATCGACACTTAAAATGCAAACAAATATACATATAATAGCATCAAAAAATTCAAAAGTGAATTAGTTAGTGCTTACGATTCGCTTTATCATAAAACAAATTTTGAACTTCAAATATAACCAATATATAACCAAAACATAGCCAATATATAACCAATACATAACCAATATAAAGCTAATATATAACCAAAATATAACCAATATATAACCATTTTATAACCAAAACTCAAATCTTGTGCTTTATATTTTATCGTTTTTCCATCACTTGTAAACTTATGAAAAGCGATCTTCCGTTAGTTTTCCGTTCAGACGATTCCAATTACTTGAGTCAGCTTTAGGTAAATTTTATATTAATTTTTAGAAATTCTTGGTTTCTATACCGTAGTTTAAGTGAAAAACTCTTATTCAGATTTGTACACCGATTTGGAGATGGCTTCAATAATCACAACGATACTCGACATTAGTGCAGAACAATTTATCTTTAAAACCAGATTATATACAGACAATCTGACACTTCGTCAAAACTCTACTCGAGAAATTACAAAGGAAGAATAGCACTAACTACAGACTGCCAAAAAGACATAAACATGATTTCCAAATCAAACAATTAGCAATAAAAAATATCAGCGACATAATGGTGAATGAAATGAAATTATAATGATTGAAATAAAACACGCTAGCTAACAATCAGTCGACTTAGATAATACCTGTTTTCCACTCACCGAAGCTTAGAAAGTGAAAATCGCACAAAAAACTGTCATAAACCAAATCAAGAGGAGTTAAATAGCCAAACTCATTAAATCTACAATTCTTCCTATATTATAAATTAAAGCAGCTGAGTGTCTTCTTGCTTTCATGCAAATGCAAAGCAAACTCTTAAACAAAATCGATTAGAGCTCAAATTTGAAAATTAGACAAGCGATGAATCGAACAACTTCGCAGATTTGAATATTTTTTGGCGGTAATTAATCTGCAATTTTTTGTTTAATTCAGGTTTATCGTATTTAAATAATATTTCTCACACTTTCGGCAATGTTACTAATGAGAATTCTCGAGTTTTTTTTTTTTTTATTAGATCGTTAGCGGTTCAAATTTGTCCAAATAACTCGGGTTAATCACAGACTGAATCTGGATCCAAAAACATGTTGGAGAAAAAGATTTCTAAAGCATGGTGATGGAATGAAAGCATAAGCCACAAGGCTAGAGATCTAAATATTGAGATTAGTTGTCAAATTTTAACTCCTGAAAAACCTTTCAATCAAGACCTTGATGTCGAAAGGAAAACATATTCCACAATCCTGAAGGTATTCATTGCATGGTTAAAAAATATACATTATTCGTCTCATCGAAAGAAAAAGTGGTATAAGTTAGATAATTCTCAGGTGGTAACTAAATTAAGCCTTATACAACAATTTTGGGGATTTGGTAAAATACCAAATTTTTTTCAACCCACAAAACCAATTTCCAGTTTCGTAAAGGTGCGGATCTTAAAGTTAGGTGATGACCCCTACAATATTACTACGTTCAGTTTTGTTTAAAAGAAGTAGTAGTTTTGCTATGTCCACCATGAACACCCAAACCCAACAGATGCTTTGTGATATGTTCGGTGTTGCTAGTGCTTTGAGACCAGAGCTGTTCCTCTAGAGTCCATTGCTTCAAGAAACCCTTGAAGGAGCTGAATGGTTTCGGGCAGCTTAGAGGAGTTGTGTTCGAAGCTTCGCTCGAGTGGCCCAACTTTGTCTTTTCGCTTTGTTATGATTCGGAATCACCTACAGAGAGTTTAATTATTGCCTACTGAATGAGACTTTCTATCGGCACTATAGATAGCTTTAATTGCTGCTTGGCTGTCCACTAGAAGGTTTATGAACTTGCTGGTTAGAGCAGAAACCCACTTGGCACATTTAGTAGCGTCAAAAATTTTGACCTGAAAGACTGAATAATAAGTAGTTACTTAGTAGCTCGTATTTAGCCCTAGTTCATTCATGATTTTAAAATTATAAACATTTCATTATTAGCCAAGGAGTATTGACTCCGAACTACAGTCTGTGTTAAAGTCAATAGTCGGAATACGCCAATGCTGTCGATCTTATTGTGATTCATTTCGTTTCATACTCTCTCAGATATTTCGAAAAATCTGACATGTACATACATACATGTGTGTTTATATGTGAGCGTAATTGAGTTGGCTGAAATAATTTCATATTGCGCTGGCAACCGATAAAAACCTGCTATAAATAAATAAATAAATACGCCGTCTTTGATTTTTACAGAAACTTTCTAACACACACACACGCACACGCTTGTGAAAATGTGTGCGCAAAGCATAACTGTGCATAATTTTGTGTATTTTCAAATATAATGTATTTTATGTTCATCTGCCCACAGCTGCGGCATGTCAATCCATTTGACATTTACATTCACAGAATTTGACGTTTATGATTGAGTTGTTTACACATGCACCATTGCGTATGTATTACTGCTTGAAAGTGTGTGTGTGAGTGCAATTATATGCAGAAATAAAATTGCTTATTAAATTTTTCATAAAAAATTTTTCTTTTGATATTT
>NW_017537501.1:754461-755885 GCF_001853355.1 Bactrocera latifrons | reverse complement strand
TCAATCTATGTAAATAAATTTTTTTTACTTATATTCAAAATTTTCAAGAAGTTTTCGTAAAATTAAAAAAAATATTCAGACAGTTTTAATGCAATTTTTTTGATAATTTTATATCATATAATTCAGTTTATAAAAAAGATTTTCATAAATTTTATTTCAATTTGAAATTTAATCATTTTCATAAAATTTTCAGAATTTTTTTAATATTATATAATATTGGCGACGATGATCTAGAAGTCGTGAACTTCTTCCAAATAAATTATTAACGTACGCAATTGTCATACAAAATCGCTCATTGTGTTGATTTCTTTTGAAAAGTGAGCGTATCTTTAAAATTTTGTATGTCTCTGTGTGTGTGGATCACCAAAAAGAGAATTTTTCTTGTTTTTCACAGAATAATATTTATTTTAATAAAACTTGGCAAACTAGTATAGTAAAGAATATATTTAGAAATTTATTGCTCTAGGATATACTAGAATTTTACAACAACAATTTCTAATTTATGCGACAAAAATTAAAAATATTTCATTCTGAGGCTTTGAACTCCACTTTATTGGTTTGCATGTGTGAGTCAATGCCTGTGAAGCACCGTACCCACACACACACGCAACCTCAAATATTCGTGAAACGTGTGCTTAATTGTTGTTTTTGACAAATTTTAAGTGCGTAGCAAACTTTCCAAATGCCTAAGTTATTCATGCTTAATGACGCGACAAAACAAACAGTAAATGCGAATCTCATATGGAGACTCCGTTAGCATAACAATTCGTGTGCGTTTGTGTATGTGTTTCGGCGACCAAATGCAGCTTCCGCCAAACGCTAAGCGTGTAGGTAAGCACATTTCGTTCATATAAATAGAGCGCCCAGCGGCTGTTGGGGTATTATCAAACTTTAACCGTTGTGGAGTTAACAGTTCGAGAAGCAAAAGAGAAAATGGTGCGTACATTTTCAGTGACAAACTGATCAAAAAAATATACAAAAATTCGAAAAAATAATTATAAAAAAAAAAATAATAATAAAAAAAAAATCAAAAATATTAAAAATATTAAAATTTGATAAATATTGTGTTCATTGCAGAAACTCTTCGCTGCCCTTTCCTTCGCCTTGCTGGCTTTCGCCGCCGCCGATGTTTCGCATTTGCACAGTGGTTATGACTATCCTGTGCCACAACACCATGAAGAGGTCAAGTCGGAGCCGATAGTGCCGCAGAATACGTACATTCCACCAGCACCACCAGCGCCCCCAGCACCAGTTCATGAGGCCGTGCACTCGCACCCAATTGCTCCTCCTCCTCCTCCACCACCACCACAACCAAAAAATATCTACATTCCACCTGCACCACCAGCGCCACCAGCTCCAGTAGCTCCAGTTCATGAGGCCGTGCACTCACACCCAATTGCTCCTCCTCCACCACCACCACCACC
>NW_017537501.1:752567-754261 GCF_001853355.1 Bactrocera latifrons | reverse complement strand
TCCTCCTCCACCACCACCACCACCAGCTCCACAAAACTCCTACATCCCACCTGCACCACCAGCGCCACCAGCTCCAGTAGCTCCAGTTCATGAGGAAGTGCGCTCGCATCCAATTGCTCCTCCTCCACCACCACCAGCTCCACAAAACACCTACATTCCTCCAGCAGCCGCTCCAGCTCCAGCTCCAGAGCCATCCGCCACCCTTGAGGCTGACGGTTATCACTACAAGACTGTTCGTCGCGTAGTCTACAGACACCGTTTCTAAGCTGTCATCCCTTTCCAATAACTTTTCCCTATGGGAAGTGTACCTGAGTTCGTTCTGATTCTAAATCTAAATAAAAGTTGTTAGTCTGTCATATATAAAACCGCATTTGGTTTGTGTTTTGTTTGGAATCTTTGGTCCTGTCAATGCGAACTAGGTAAACTATTCTCAGTCAAGTGTGCTTAAGTCATAGGTTCCGCATCATATACGTGCTCTTAGATAACTCCCTCATAAACAATATTTGAAGACCGAAAGAAATGAATACCTTTAGTCTGACATTAGCTATATCAAATATTGAAGATGGTTAGTAAGGTTAAGAGATTTCCCTAAAAGGGATATCCTTTGGACAGTTTAGAACACCGGGTCGTTGTAGTGCTTAAAAAATAATATATACTGGATTTTAACAAATCGACAAAACGCTTTAAGACTATCACAAACTTGTTAAGACAGCTGATGTCAATTTCGATCATGTATTCTGGCTGAGACGTTCCAGGCTTAGTCGCCCAAAGGATGGACAATGAAAGAAAAGTGGCTGGACGTTTCCACCTCACCCCCTCTATAAAACTTACCTTATGAATGCCTATTAGCTAGTGTCCAGTAAGGTATCCTATGATTGCGGCAAAATGAACTCTGAAAGAAAATACACTTCTGAGCAGTTCGTCTAGTGCCCCCATAATAGCAGCGCTTTCGGCCTGAAAAACATTACAGAGCTCCGGTACCTTAAAGCTAGGATGGACGGAGGCTCCTTACAGAAAAATCCTCCTCTAACCTTCCATCATTGTTTCGATCCATCCGTGAGAAATCTCACAAGGCTCCTCATCTTCATCCATCCGTGGCAAAGTGTCTTTTAGCGTCGCCTTATTAAGTAACTCTCCCCTAATTCCTATCAGGTGCTATATCAGGTATCGGGTACTATATCTTATACTGCGTAATATTAACATACGGTTTTTTTATGTACACATTTCTGCAGAAACTCTTAAATAATTATATTAAGACTTTCAACAACGTTTATTTAATTCTATCAGGTATTTTTCGTAATAACATCAGTCAAATTTTTGGAGTATGTGTAGCATTTGAAACTTTAGAAACGACGTCTATACACAACACGGCGGACGGTCTTGTAGCGGTAACCATCTTGATCGAGCGATGCTGATGGCGGAATGTACGTATTTTGTGGAACAATCGGTTGGGATTGCACAGCTTCATGGATCGGAGCTGGAGCTGGGTAACTGTAGCCCTGAGACGGTGAAGCTGGAGCGATTGGCTGGGATTGGATGGCTTCGTGGATTGGAGCTGGAGCTGGATAGCTGTAGCCCTGGGCTGGTGCTGGAGCTGGAGCTGGTGCTGGTGCGGCGGGTGGGATGTAAATGTTCTGTGGAACAATCGGTTGAGATTTAACAGCTTCATGAATTGGCGCGGGAGCTGGGTAGCT
>NW_017537501.1:732700-752432 GCF_001853355.1 Bactrocera latifrons | reverse complement strand
GCCGGTGCTGCGGGTGGGATGTAAGTGTTCTGTGGAACAATCGGTTGAGATTTAACAGCTTCATGAATTGGCGCGGGAGCTGAGTAGCTGTAGCCCTGAGCTGGCGCAATCGGCTGCGAGCGCACAGCCTCGTGCACAGGCGCAGGATAATTGTAACCACTGCCAAGGTGAGAGACATCAGCAGCGGCAAAAGCCAACAAGGCAAAAGTGGCGGCAACGAAGAGTTTCTGCGGGAAGGACAATTTTTTTTATTATTTATGTAAACAAAATATTTATGTTTTGAAGGCATATGAAATTGCTTTTGAAATAATTTTGTTCTTCAATGTTATTTGTTCTTAATTCTAATGTTTTGATTTTATTTTTCTTTTTGGAAGTATGTAAGTATGTACCATAATATCGCATATAAAATACCATTTATTAATGTGTTTTTTTTTAATTTTTTTGTTTTTAATAGAAACTATTTGTGAAACCATTTATTTTTATTATGAATTTTACAAACAACATTTAGTGTAATATTTTATATATTTCTTTGTTAATTTTTTTATACTCATTACATTATTTTTTTTTTTTAATTTATGTTTCAATCACTTTTCTTTTCCTTCAAAACTTATTTAAATTTTTTTTACAATTTTCTCCTCTTCCAAACAAAAAATGTTTCACATCTCACCATTTTGCTGGTTTCTTGAATTGTTCGCAGCACTAACGTAGGACTTGGATTACGTCCAATTAGTTTCGCCCGCGCTTATTTATACCAAAGAAACATCCGTTGCGTAAATTCACTTAGGCGCCAATTTCGATTATTAGTCACAGTAAGACGCCCATAGTCATTTGCATAAAATGCGGAAGTAGCATTTCTCATTTGGCAAAATCATTGCTGTATTTGACTTTTTTGTTTTGTTCTTACTACGGAAAATAGCTAAGAACCAAAAAAATGCGGAAAGCAGATGCTCAAAAACGACTTAGCGAAATTACCCCATAAAGGCGATTCTAAATTGTTTTGATGTTTACAGTTAAATGGAAAAAATTGTATGTTTATATTCTATGCTTTAATTATCGATTCGCACTATGACTGATATATATATACATATATATGTATAAACACATGTCTAAGTATATACTACGGATTTCTTTCGTCGTTTTGTCTTGGCAAACTTGTTTAAGAATTTAGTTATTAATGCCTTACTGTTATGTTACAACTTTTATGATTCTAGATTCTAGTGTGCCCTGCTACTAATAACATAAGCTTTGTAAATATATTAAAAATCATAAATCTTTTGTTGGCAAAAAACGGCGCAGTCCGCTGTACTGTAGTAGGAACTCGTCTTACATACAATGTCATTTCGCTATATACATATTTTAAAAAAGTAATAAAAAAAAACTTAAAACTCATCACTAGCTTCTACTCACTATAACAATTCTGAATATCTAAAATGTGATGTTACTAATAAAAAGCTTATTGCGAATTCACAAAGCCATTGAGATCTACCTAAAGAACCCAGCAGAAACACAACACAGACGAATTGGTGCAGTTTCAGTGAAGTCGATACTATAACGAGCCTATACATTCCATATTCACGACCAATAATGTACAAACTGTCAAATGAACTGATGAAGTATTATTTCGACTTTAAAAAAATAACTGTTTAGAATACCGAAATTTATTGTAAAATTGGTAATGAATGAACTCTTTAAGATCAATCGGAGAAAAGGTCGATAAAATAATGGAAATCTTTGAATTTGGCAACAGCTTACCATGTGGAAACTTTAGTTGTAGCTGAAGAAGCTCAATGAATAGATTCCACACAAGTTAATGAGAAATAACTTCATAGACGGAATTTCCATCTGCGAATCGGCAAAAAATCGATCCATTCTGAAACGGATGGTTGCTGTTGATTAGAAGCGGGTTACTTATTTCTACGGCAACATCAAGCGAAAACGGTCGTGGTCGAACTAGCAAGGAGTGACAGTCAAGAAAGTTTTGCTATGTATAAGACAGGATTAGCAAGTAATCATCTACTATAAGCCGTACTCATAATGCTAAACACTTGAATCGGACCTGTGCTGTCAACAGTTGTACCGGCTCAAGGAAACAATCGTCTAAAAATGACCAGCTTTGGCTAGTGAAAGAGGAAATATGTTTCAGTAGTACAATGTTTGACCATACGCATCGATAGTTATGTTCCGGGCATTTGGGTAGGGAGTTCTTGTGCATCCTCTTTATAGTATGGATTGAGAGAATAGTTGTTGAAAAATTCGTAAATAGTATTATTTTAACTATGCAAAATTTGTTGTTACCTTCTATTGTCTTGAGATATCTACCGAATTTGTTCTATAAGCCTATTTTATTGACTACTCGAGAGGTCGTTGTAATCGTTGTAAGGAGACTATGCGAAAATAAGAATCGGTTTTGTAGTACAAATAACATCATTAATCTTTCTACTAAACCTTGCAGTATTAGTATACAGAAAGAAAGAGCAAATATCTTTATGTAATTTATAAATTGTGATCCATTTCGAAATTCCTTACTTTTTTAAATAAAAAACACAGAAATTTCAAATTTAATGGAGAATGTTTATTATCCTTCGGAATAGCTATTTATTTTTGAAGAGATCTCTTTCAAATATTGGCCCCAGCTACGTCTCAAATGGTCTGTTCGCATCCAATTTTCGATGACTCGTTCGAACTTTTCGACTAGTAACTGGCGAATGAAATGTGCGATGTTTTGCTCCAAGATCTGATTCGAAGCGGGATTGTCCGCATAGGCTTTAGACTTTGCATATTCCCATAGGTTCCCCCAAGACGCCTAGCGGTGTTATATCACACGATCTTGGTGAAACGTGAAATTATCTGCTCACCGAATTGATTTTTCAAAAAATACACCGTCTAGTTGAAATCAAAATGTCGCCGAAATCAAAAGCTTCAATTTCATTGTACGATAATGGTCGCCATTGACGGTTACGTTCTCACCAGCATGGTTTTTGAAGAAATATTCACCGATGTTTCCACTACAAACCACACCAAACTGTTTTTTTTTTTTTTCGAGATGAAGTGGCTGCTTTTACATCACTTCAGGTTGCTTCCAATGCCAAATGCGGAAATTTTACTTGCTTATATACCCATTGAGCCAGAAATGGCCCTCATACGTGCTGAACAAAATTTGAACCGAAAATGTCGGAAGGTCGAGCGGCTTCACTTCTTGCGCAAGCTGTATTTTGTACGCCGGCTCGACTCTCCACGGTCTGCATGTGCACTCTCAGCTCCGGCTGCTATATTTTCTTCAATGCGTGCTGTACGTGTTCTATTTGGTCGTATATTATCCAAATAATGAATGCTGGGTCTCAAGATAAGTGACTCTCTTATGAAGCAACCATTCGTAGTGAATCATAGAGAAGCTCTAGTGCTACTCATAATGAGACCAAACTTTGTTATAGATATTTTTATTTAAAGACCGCTGTTTCACTCTGTAAAATAGCGTCTTGAATTCTCTTGCTAACTGAATAAAGAAATCTTTAGAGTATCTCAACAACTCAGGCAGTATTTTTGAAGTTAATTATTAATCGAAATTCATTTTCAAAAAAGGGGCTAATGAAAGGTTTAAGCTTGTTTTCCTTTAAATAACTAAAAATAGCGATCAGAAAAGGAGGTTGATCCGCAATATTTGCATTTTTACATAATTACTTTGATGAACACAGGTAATTTCGAGAATTGTTTTGGGAGATTTTCGGATATTTCTGCTTATATATATCATCAACACTTCTGAGGCAATTTATATTGCTTTGAAACCTTCCCTCGCTTTCTACCTATATACGAGTCTACTATTTCTACCTATATACGAGTATTAACTTTATTACTGCCAAGTTTTTGTTAAACAATGCTTTTAGGAGTAGTTAGCAACTAGTGTCTATCTAACTAGTTTGACTAGCTCAACTTGGTTCAACGCTTTGTTGTATTTGAATTTGTCTTATGTTTATATTATATTATATGGTACAACTTCATCGGTGGTGGTGTCGGTGCAGGTGTTGTTCAACAAGTTGACGCCTGCTGATGGTCATTGTGCGTTGTCGTAATAACTTCAAGCTTTATGTTTTTTTTTTGTTTTTTGTTTCTTTTGGTGATTCTGAAAATACTACTAATTTTAATATTTGCCTATTCATTACCTTTTTTTTACGACCATTCCGAGTTCATCCACGGTATTCGCCCCCAGGCAAGACCAATTAACGGGCGCCGCAATACACCTTACCTAATGGCTAATCGCTGACGCTGGCGTTGGTCCTACGAAACTTCACACGTATTTACTCGCACTCGTGTGGATATTAGTGTGGCGCGCCGCTTCGTTGCCACCAGCAAATCGACGGACATTAGCACTGCAACCAATACAAATAGCAAATATTACTGTGTACATAAATACGAAATATTCGTAATAATAACAAATATTGAAGACGGCCAACAACAACAACAGCAGCAGCTGTCTGCAACGTAGTCGACACGCAAGGGCAACAAATGCGGACTGACGTGCATTGGTTGAACGGCATCTTCAGCTCAGCTGTTGGTGTGAGCGATTTTGGTGTTCTTTACGCCGCCTCGTTGTTGTTGTTGGTGTCTAGTAGCCCTCAGCTGAAAATTCATGGCGCTCTGCCCGGCAACTTTTTTATGCAGATTAGATCATTAGTGTTGGATTTTCGTTTTGCTCGCTCGCTTTGGTTGTTGTTGTTATTGCTGTAGCTATTGCTTTTATTAGTTTTCTTATTGGTTTTATTGTTGGTCTTGTGGTTTCTTGCTTTGGTTAACTCAATATTTGTGCGGTCATCAGCCGTTTAAGGTAAAGAAAAATATTTTTTTTTTTTTTTAGTGTGCTTGCACTTAAAACATTTTGTTGTTTCCCCATGGGTGCTATAATGTGTTGTTGCTGTTTTTTTTTTCTTTTTGGGCTTTTGACTGTTTGACTTTATATGTTGTGGTCGGTTACTGCTTTGCAGCTTGCTTAGAGGCCTGTGCCTGCTTCTTGCTGTTGTTGTTGATTTTTGTTGTTGTTGTTGTCAATGTTTACTTATCGGTTGCTTCATTTATGACAGCTGTTGCTCTTTCGGTTTGTTAGTTTGTTTGTCTTTTACAATTTTCTTCGCATCGGACTTTTAGTATTGGTTTCATTGAACTTGTGCGGCATATTAGGGTGTGCCGTAAATTGAGTACACCTTTTTAACGTTTTGTTAGAATGGAAAGAGAATTTATTTTTCTTTCATATTTGTATTTTTTTGTTTTTATGATAGCTTATATAAAAATAATAATTTTTTTTTCGTTTACTTTTTTAATGTATTTTTTACATTACATGTACATTTTTATTAAAAACAAACAAAATTTTAAGCACGCATAAACGATATTTCGGCTTCAACGAAACTATAATACCCTTCGCTGGTGCATTATTTTAGTATAATGTGTGTAAAAAATCTCAATCTTGATTTTTATTGGTCAATTTGTATGGCATCCATATGATATAGTGATCCAATCTGAACAACTTGTGTGGAAATTGCATTATTGCTTTAGAGTGTAAGCCATACTGAATTTCTTGAAGATATCTCGTCGAACGAAAAAGCTTTCCAAACAATAGGTGAGTTTGATAATCAGATTATTATGGCAGCTATATGCTATAGGGTACCGATATCGCCGGTTCTGACAAAAACCCTTTCTCTTGATGAGAAAAAAAAGATGTGCAAATATTCAAATCGATATCTCAAAGACTGTGGGCCTAGTTTGCGTATATGTAGACGGTCAGATGGCAAAAACTGAGGGTTGAGATCGGGTATATGTATTTTGATGGACACACTTGAACCGACTGACCTCGTCATGCTTATCAATTACATGTATATGTATATATTTTATAGCATATCCAATGTTTCGTTCTAATGTACTGCAATTTGATCTATGTAGTTTAGATAATTATAGCGTGGGAATTAAATTTTAATTTAGTTTTAATTTTAATTAATTTTAATATTTAGTTTTGAGACAACCACAAAAATAATATAAACTTCCCGTGTTTATTAAAATTATTAACACTTTATGAATTTTAATTTTTTTTTCACATATTTGAAGCCTCTTGCGCCACGGTAGTCAACAAAAATGTGCCGTTCATGTCTTTTAATCATTCAAGTCCATTACATATACCAACTAAAAGCCAATTATATACATATATGTCTTTTAATTATTCGTTAAAGCGTTTCGCGCCTCTTGCTTACCTTCAAAGATGGAAAAAAATCTCGCATGACATTTAATAATTTTCCAGCACTTGTTATAATTTAGTAGCATGCAATATTTAAATAATATATTTCGTTATATAATTATACATATATTTAACCAACTGTAGTAGTTGTTATCTTAATTTGTTCGCATGATATTTTATCAGACCAATATTATTAAATACTATATTCGCTTCTGCACTAATTAACTTAGTTCACCTTTGAATTAAATAAATTTGTATAAATAAGAAACTGGCTGACATTTATTAGCATAACACGTGTTTGATTATTCCTAAATATATTTATATCTATATGTATTTATTTGTATTTATATTTATACTCCTTGCTTTAACTATAAAAATTTAGTGGCAGATATGTGTAGATCAGCATACATTTTGCTGGTGATGTTGTAAGTGTTCGCATATATTAAAAGTGAACTTGAAAATATAGAAATATTTTCAAATAATAATCGATAATTTTAATTTATCGATTTTCAAATCGATATTTGCCGTTTCATTGAAGATATTTAAGCTGATTTATGATCTATTAAAATATTGTTCCTTTTCATTATAAACCTTTTCCGTTCTCAAACTTTTCTGGATATATAGTGTATATAGTGTAGTGTAGTGTAGTTAATTCAATATTATTATTTCTATAAGTTAAGTATTGTTTGTGTGCCAGCTTTTTGTCGCCCAAGCCAAATTCTGTTGTAGAATCACATTCAGTTCGTGTATAATAAGTTGTAGTTTCAAGAAGTGTCGAAAAAGCTTACGATATGAGCCTTAGGTGTTGAATGAGTAGAGATCGCTTATATACACAGACCATTGATACTTCAAAAGTGTAATGGCTTAAACTCTAGATGACTAATCAAAGGAAAATTAGCAGCAATATTTCGTTATCGAAGTTTTCAAACTTTATATCAAATTAAGTATGAGCCTAAAAATATTTTTCCAAGTTTTTAAAACTAGAGAAGATTAAGTATGGTTCTAAAATATCCTATACACACAGCTCTCACAAAATTATTGAAATAGGTTTGAGCTCGTTTGGTGCAGAAAATATTCATTACTTTGGATTGTATGTCCATAATGCCTGAAATCGGCATAATAGGGGCAGAAATATTGACACAAGGCTTCCTTCTATATTTGAGATAAATCGATCAGAACCTGGAATACACAGAATATTGTGTTGCTTCCAAAAGATTATACTTTTAAAAAATTATATTGATAAAAAATTTTCTAGACATTAATTTGTAGCTTCGGCTTAGGATACTTTGATGATTCTCGTATTGATTTATGGAGCGAGTACTAGATACCGAATCATAATGAAATATTCTTTTTACCACGATAACTCTGAGATTAATTTCATTGCATTTGAACTGGAGAGAAAGCACATGCTCTTAATAATGTTTGGTTTTAGAGTTCGATATTTTTGTCAAAAGTTGTTTTCGCTGCTTTATCGCTTATCGGATTTCATATAAACAATTCAGCTAAAGGACCAATTAGACCGTTGAAATTATAATAAAATATAATAATGGAACAAGCGCCATCGTGGTTTACAAAATAAATATAATTACAGAATGTTCTCGAGACAATCTGCTTAGTTTAAAAAATCTACATTAAGCCATAAAATAACCAATTCGTGGAGCTGTTTTCGTTAGTCTATGGATCTTGCCGATGCTTTGTGAGAAAAATTAACAACTGATCAAATTTGACCCGGACTGACAAAGAATTTATCGCCGATGCTTTGTGAGAAAAATTAACAATTGATCAAATTTGACTAGGAACTTGTTTTTATTTCACCCGGACTGACACACAATGTATCGCCTATGTTTTGTGAGAAATGTTAACCAATGATCAAATTTGACCCGGATTGACAAAAAACGATATTTTTACGTATTTTAATACACCACACACTTATTATAAGACTCGGCTAGTATAAACTTCAGTGCCTTAAGAGAATTTGTTTTTTGTTTCAGTTTCGGATAATTTTTCGATAGCCATTTGTTAGATTGTTGGTCTGTTTCGACATCATTTGATGACATCGGTTTTGTTACAAGCTTCAGAGCAGACGTCTCAGAGTTTACCCAAAACTTTAACCAGATAATACCCAAATTCATAGCCAGAACACTAACTGAAATGTGCTAGGTCAATCTATCAGAGATGTTGAGACCTTCTGCTATCTTTGTTAGTTAACGAGTCAAGACTTAAAAAAAAAAAATCTCTCATCTATAATACAAACTAAATACGTGTGTACAACTGATTCCATTTATCATTTTATTCGGCAGTAATATTTATTTTCTTGTATTTTTGGAAATTTGTAAATATTTTGAAGGTCCACTGCTTCTTCTTCAATTATGTAAAATTAAAAATATAGTATAGCTCAGAATTCTTTATTTTGTTGTAAACCAAAATACTGCAATGGCAAAGCGCATTGGTACAGGTTATAATATATGTAAATTATTCAGATACGGCATGAAGATAATGTAATGTAATGGAAAAATACAACATACCTTTAACGGCTCGGATTCTTGCAGGTCAACTTCCGTGTGAAGTGTGGCGGTGAGCCCTCGGTCAATGAAGCGCTGCAGCACTTAGGTGCGGAGCAACTGTATACGGTGACCTTTAGCTGCGACAAAACTCAAAAATCTAACGGGTATAAATACGTGTTCAATAGCCGACTTAGATATTATCAAACTTTGACCGTTGTGGTGTAAACTGCTCAAGCAATCAACAAACAAAAAATATGGTGCGTAAACAAACAGTAAAACAAATTGTCAATAAATGCAAACAAAGCAAACGTAAAGAGAGAAAAAAAAAAAAAAAAAATAAATAAATAAATAAAAAAAATAAAAATAAAATTAACAGCTAAAAATAGCAAACTTCATTTATCTAATATTTAAAAATATATACCATATGCTTAAAAATCAACAACAACTTGGGCTTCGTGTCTTACGACTCAAATAGTGCCTCCTTTTGTGTTACACACTAATCAAATCTATTCCATTTCGTTTATGCAGAAATTCTTCGTTGCCGCCTTCTTCGCCTTGCTGGCTGTCGCAGCTGCCGATGTCTCACATCTCGGTGGTGGTGGCTACAATTACCCAGCTCCCGTTCATGAGGCCGTGAAATCGGAACCGATTGCACCACAAAACACTTATATCCCTCCTCCAGCACCACAGAACACTTACATTCCACCCGCCGCACCCGTGCAGGAAGCTGTTCTCTCCGAACCAATTGCGCCACCACAAAACACATACATTCCACCGGCACCAGTTCAGGAGGCGGTGCTCTCGCAGCCAATTGCGCCACCACAAAACACCTACATCCCACCGGCACCAGTTCAGGAGGCGGTGCTCTCGCAGCCAATTGCTCCACCACAAAACACCTATATTCCTCCATCATCCTCTGTTGGTCAAGACGGTTACCGTTACAAGACCGTTCGTCGTGTTGTCTACAGACGCCGTTTCTAGATGAATCCACCGCCGTTGATTGTTTATTGTTTTTAATGTTGTTAATGAGGAATGTACCTGAATAATGCCTGAGTTCGAAATATAATTGTTGGAAATTTATTCTATCGACTTTTTAATTATTTAATTTTTTATAAGTCTTTCGCAAAACTCGAACATTCTCAAAGCAGACCCATCAGATGATGCCTCCGCACCATAGACCAGGACGGGAATGATGAGGGACCTGTAGAGTTTGGGCTTTGTTCATCGGAGGAGGACTTTTTCTTTCAATTATCTACTCAGTTCCTAGTAGCACCTGTTGGCAAAAGTGATTCGGCATTAGATTTCAAGGGCTAAGGCGCAAAATCAACGACTACTGTGGCCAAAATAATTTACATATAAATCGTCGGGGAAACCAAATTAGTGTGGTGACATATGCGGCATTTGGTATTAGGAAATCCATGGAGCTGATCTCTAATGGACCATTAGAGAACTCTAGAGTTAAATTCTACATATTTTAGAAAGCCAAGTAGCAATCAAGACGTAACCTCGTTTCGCATATCGGCCAGAAGTATCTTGAAAAGCAGGGTAACACGGTTCACATTTACTGGGTGCCAGCTTACGAGAGTGCCACGAGTAATGTACGGCTATCATCAGAAAACGTGATAAATAATAAATCCATGCCATGCTTTTGCAACGATCTGGACAAAAGCATGGCAAGGTAGGTCAAAAAACATTGGAGCGATCTACCAGGATCTAAACTGCAAAAGTCAATTGCATAACGGTAGCTCAGAAATATACAAAGTTCCTGTTTACTCATAAAAGTAACGTACTGCTGGTACCTGATCGAATAACTCACTGCTCACACCATAATGTCGGCACACGTCTCCAGTTTGGAGCTGAGAGATCGAGCTGAATGAGGAAACGTCAGGAGCAAGTCACCAGGAAAAACAATAAAGAATCTCTTGTGAACCTGTTCAGTAGTAGCAAGGCAGCGCTTCAAACATTTGGTAGCCAGGCGGTATCAGTAACTGGAAGCGGTATTGTTAGAGAGGTCGCAGAACCTTCTGAGAGTTGCGTCAAGTGTTGGCACTCTGAAGCATGTCTATTACTCAAGCACTACATAACGACCCTCTGGTAATGCAAGGGACCAAAACTGAAACTTCACATGGCTCATAAGCCTACCAGACTAACTTAACCTTAATTAAGGTATACCAAAAAATATCATAACCCTAAATGTAGGCAGTTTTTCATTAAATTTTGCATAACAATATTAATGTATTGCCTACATTTAGGCTGAAGTTAATTTTTTTCCAAATTATTTCATTATAGTTTGTAGAATATCGGTGCATTATATAAGATACAGGTACATATTAAAAAAATCAAATGTTATAACATCTCTGCCATCTTCGAGTCTCCAGTTTCCCTGCTCTCTTAACAAAATACTTACACGTGCAAGCCAGAATGAAGCTATACAATGAAACCAATCACAAAGGAATATGTGGCTAACTCACAAGAGTGCTGTAACCACTTGCCATTCTATTTGATTATGTCAGTCTATTTGATTTATACCAGCTCTCATGTCTGTCTGAGTATTTGCGCTCTTCACCACAATACCGCTAAAATGCCAAAAAAAAAGTTAAACACGGGCGCCAATCTTTCCAAAAACCACTTAAAAGCTGCGTGTGTGGAGACAACAAACAACAAAAAATTATAAAATGAGTCAAAAAAACTGCAACATTATTTACGTGAGTATTATCAAGGCGAAAATCCATTAATGCTGCCGACCACTCAGTGCGCGCTTCTTCATCGCTATGAGCGCACCTATAAAATCGGTGTGCAACATGGACATTTTCCCAGATGGCTGTTTCTGCTCGCCACTAATTTTCTGGCATACACGGCATTATTATTACGTGCACACATACACACACACACACACACACGTCGTTTTTTTGCATTGTATAATATTTCTGGCAGTCATAAAATCATACAAAAAAACTTCCTAGCCAAATAACCAAGGAATGCGTGTGCATGTAGCAAGTGTGTATAACAACGAGGGAACAACAAAAACACTGCAGCGCCAACATTTTATGATTAAAATGTGAATTTAGCCGAAATTCACCATAAACATGCAGTATAACCATTTTTAGAAAATTGCGCTGCATTACCAATACATATGCACTTTCATATACATATGTGACCCCAGCAGGGAAAGCATTCAGCTATTCGTTAATTTGTTTCATGTGAGAAAGTTGTAAAAATCATTTTATTTTAGAGAATTTAATCTACTTTACTAAACGTTGGTTTATTTTGAAAAATTTTGTATATCATTGAAATCAGTATCTATAGGAGGACCTACGAAAAAAACTGTATTGCCTTGAGGAAGACTTTGCTGCTTAAAATTATAAAAGCGTATTAATTATCTGAAATTCGAAAAGCAAAGAGATTTATAGATAGATGAATATAGATAGTGATCGAACGATTAGTCAAAATTTTATTTTTTCTACAAAATGGTGACTTCTAAAAAAAATGGTTTTTGTGAAAAATTTACGCCTCAGCGCGGCCGAAAACGAAATCTTTATAAAAATATCTTGTGATCCTTTCGAGATTTCCTACTTATTTTAAGAAAAATTCAGAAACTTCAAATTTATTGGGGAATATTTATTAGCATTCGAAAGATTATTATCATTTGAAGACTATCTGTCTGAAATGTTGACCATGGCGAGATTTCAGATGGTCCATTCGTTGAGCCCATTGACTCGAGATAACTCTGCTCTCTTCTTGTACGCACTTTCACAAAAATTAATGATTCTGATTTTTTTTTCAGACCAGTTCGATTTCAATCAGTGCTTCGTAATTGTAGACTGTCGTTTTCTTTACCGTTTTGAGTATTCCACTGCATCGCATATAAGCACATATTCATGTATATGCTGATATACATATATGTATGAAGTATATTTGTATATGTTTTGTGTGATTTGTTAGGCTATTGTTCCTTTATTGCTCGTGGCATTTTTATTGCCGTTATTTGTATTGTATGTGTATGCCGCTGAAAGAAGTGGCTGATCTTAGCATCGCATGAGATATACATGTACATATAATATAAAATATAAGTGTATATAATATATAGTTATAAATATTTGCAAGGTGGCACTCATCCTTTGCACTCGTTGCACTATCCGATATAATCGTGAGTATTTCTTTTTTCTAGCGCGCACACAGCCTTTGTTGTGGCCATTTTTATTGCCTCAGGGATGTAAACAATGGTTGGAATTTACCAGAAACACGCACACAAATTGACAACTTATAATTTTCTATTTGCGAAAAATGCATTTAATATGCAATATCGTTGATAGATATTTATTATATATTTATAAATACTTTATTTTATATATTAGGGTGAGTAAAAATCGATCTTTTTTCACTTTATACGCAGAAAATATGGTTGGTAGAACAAAAAATCTATCTCCAAAGATTGTCTGCAGGTATGAACTATAAAAATTATATAAATAGAAAGGCTCGCCATTTTCTAATTTTTCCTTACTATTGGAAATAAAAACTAATCCCACAGTATCTACTATTTGAAAACAAAAACCTAGTCTTGTAGAAAAAATCCTGCAAAAAAAACTGAATGAGACCATTTACGTAGAGAGGTAAGGTCGAAAGAACAGCTGGTAGGATGAAAATGGAAGGTTTCAAGAACGGAACATAATCTTGTTGGACCCAAAGTGGTGTTCTAGTGGCTGATGTTCAGATAATATTGAAGCTATGGAGAAAACACTTCTGCAGCCTGCAAACCCGCATGCCCGACCATGAAGAATTTCGAATAGCAATTATCCGCCTGAAGAATAACAAAGCGCCAAATACCCACCGTCAATTGGATCTCATCAGTGTGGCTATTGTGGCAATTTGGAGAAGATCCGTGAAAGGAAGTTTGACACACACCACCGCTCCGTCAATTTTAAAGCTAAAGATTTGGTATCCGCGCAAAGCTAATACGGCTGAGTAAACTGACGTTCGGCGTTACCAAAAGTTCCGTAGGGATCGGGCAAGACCTCTCCGAGCTGTTTGATACCAAACGTGGTTTCCGACAAGGCGTCTCCCTTTCGTGTGACTGCTTCAATTTGCTGCTGGAGAAAGTCATTCGAGCTGCTGAGATGAATAGTTAAAGTACAATCTATTGTTAGAGTGTACGACCGATGGCGTATGGCGATTACATGGATAACATTGGGCATAACAATTGCATTAGTATTGCTTTCTCTAGGTTGGACAAAGAAGCGAGGCAAATGTGTCTGTTTGTGAACGAAGTCGAGACCAAATATGTCCTGTCATCAGACAAACGTTAGTCGCACTCGCGGCTAGGCTCCGATGTCAATATTGTCAGTCAAAACTTCGAAGTCGTAGATAATTTCGTTTATCTTAGAATCAGCATTAACACCAACAACAACGTCAACATCGAAATCAAACGCAGAATATTTTTTGCCAGCAGGTGTTATTTCGGCTGAGTAGGCAGTTGAGAAGTAAAGGTCCCCCTTGACGAACAAAATCAAAGCTCTATAAGTCACTCATTAACCACCAAACAGCGAAAAGGAAAAACTTGTTGTTTTAAACTCGTCTATAATCACGTAAGCGGTGTCTATGTCAATAAAGAAGACGATTTTCGCGATATTTAAAGAAAAACATAAATTTTTTTTGACTCACCCTAATATATGTAGATATATTATACTATATACATATTTATATACTTTTTCGTTATTACTAAAAAATTTTTCGCCATATCTAAAGAAAAAAAAAATTTTTTTGGCGCACCCTAATACTAGTACATATATTGCATTGTGAATTTCATAAAAAGAGGTTAAGGAGTTTTATGGAATTATATATTTCTTATATGACATTCAATATGCAGATCTATCCATACAAATAACCATACTACGCTCTTAACGCTGACCCTTCTACTTACTTGTTGATGTATGTTTGGTTTTTTGAAAGTTCAGTTATTAATTTTATTTTGGTAAAGTCTCAAATTTAATTATCAAAACTCTTCAAACTGACCTTTTTGACAGTAGCCTTTGAGCTTTCGCACACTCATCAGTGTAGAATTAAGTTCATGAGTTGTTTTGTGATTCAAAGTGATATGTACTCTTAATTTGCCACAATTGGAATTGGAACAATGAAAGCAGAAGCGAAGACCTACAAATGAAATATTATATAATAACAAAAACAAATAAGTAACAAAATTTCTGACATAATATTGCATTTCAGACTTTTGCGCAACCACACTGATTTCGAAATAGCAACATAACCTAATTTCAGGCATATATTTGTATTTGTATGCTTATATATACATACATATCAATATATAAGCTGATTTACATGATTTCCATATAATTTTGCCTACGATGGCAGAACAGATTTCGGGTTGGCGAACTTTGCTTTAAATTGTTGCTTATTCAACATAAAAAAAATAAAAAAAAAATTAAATTTAGCGCAGAATATATGCAAATCTTTACAGTGGTGGCAAAGTGTAAATGGTTAAAAAAAAAAAAAAAAAAAAAAAAAAATTATCAAGCAATTTTCCACAAATCGATAGTTTCAAAGTAGTGTTTCGAGCTGATTTTGGAGAAACTTTAATTTTCGTAAAAAAAAAAAAAATTAAATTTGCTCAAAGCACTCGAATAAGTTTTTTGTCCAAAGACTACGGGCACATATATGTTTCATCGTAGACTTGAGCGCTTACTCTATTTAAATTTGAAATCGAGTAAATTTCCATTTAATAATCGAGCAATTCCACCCTTCAATTACTGTTACTCTCCTACTTTATTTGCCTTTGTAGTTATTAAAACCGCTTCTCTCAGTGAGCGCTTTTTAATTACATTTACGACATTCAATCTTGTGAATTGTCAAAGTGAAACTTAGTATTTTCAGGAACTACAACAACAACTAAAACTACTTTTATTTATCTTTATGCGCCAAGAAATATAACTTCCACTCAGCCACAGTCTCAGCTGAGTTGGCGACGCTGTTTATTTATTTCTTATAAATATCAAAGCTTTATTTACTAATTTTCGCATTTGTGCTTTGCTATCATTCATTTTTGGCATTTCACTCTTGTGTGTGCTCTGCATCTATTTAGTTTGTGTTTATTTAAAATTGGCTGGCAGCGTTTTGAACTCATTTTTGTATTTCACTGGTATATAAGGCGGAGACTTTTTATATGGTTGGGTTATATATATTAGTTATAGTAGGTTAGTTGAAAGGGGAGCCCAACCGTGTGGTTGCATTTTGGTCAACATTAGATTGCGCTCTCGGGTGGTAACCAAATCAAGTCTATCCAGCCATTCAGTGGATTCGTCAGTAGTAAAATGCGAAATTTGTTCTATCCCTGTTCCTTAATGTCACTTCTCTGCTGTGAAATGAAAACGTTGTGTTTAGTTCCATATGGATCTTCTTAATATGGTCGCATTGCCAATTTAGCCCGATATCTTTAATAAGGTCGTGTGTGATACCATGTCCGTAGTGACGACGAGTCTGGCTCCAATGACCAAAACTCTTACACCAGTCTTCATTTGAACTTACATATATATTAACCGGATAGGATAACTTCCACAGCTGAGAAATATCAAGAAAAATGGCTTTGTGAAAATTTGCATAAAAAGTGTACGAAACGTGACGACTATTTCCTTGAAACTTTCCATCAACATCTTGATTTTTGAGTAGTGAACGAGCAATTTGTATTCATGCGAGCGTGTACGGAACTTTACACATATGTATATGAACATATATAAAGCCAGGAATTGGATACATGAGCAATTAAATATTGCTGAAAATAAATTGGCTGTAGTTAAATGAACATACATGTATGTGTAGCTGTTGCCATAAGCATATTTTGATTATACTGTATTTTGGACACATGCAAATAGCAAAAATAAATAATAATTGAGCTGATGAAAAGTGGAATCTTTTGACACAATTTATTGCTGCTGAAATCAACAACAAACATGCTTATACTACACACTGACACACGCACATACGTACTTGCATGTTGATGCTGGTGCCAGGCAGACTGTCCGCCGGCGTATGATCGGCAGGCGCCACACTGTTTTGATAACTTCTTTGATAGATTCGAGTGATGTATTATTTAGATTATTCATTTGCACATGAATGAAGTGAAGTTTATTGCATTTTTGACGCTGCATATACTAATTTGATTTTAAAGAAACTATATTTGCAATTAGCTGCACGTAATTGCTAATGGAATTTATTGGAAATTTATTGGATTTAATTGTTAGTGAGAAATTGTTAACGCAATATATAAACCAGTATTTAGTGGTCTAGGTTTTGTGGAAAAAATACTGATTTAAATAACTTAAACAAACGATTTGATTTTGATGACATAAAAATCAATTTTTTATTAATTTTTTTTACAGGGTTCCCTCAGCATATACCATACGAAAGCGAAAATTGATAAACAGGTAAGCTTTGAGAGCAACAGTTGAAAATTAAAATAAATATTTACATATGAAAGATTTTGAATAATATAATTATAATAATGACTTTTTAGCAGCTCAAGTTTTACAAACTCAATTTGAGTAATAGGTGATTCATATTTCGTGTAAACAGTGTAATTCAAAATTTAAATAAAATTTTACAAAATAAAATATTTGAAGCATTTGGCAACTCTGTAGCATCCATATATCTCGAAAATAAATTAATAAAACTTGTAATAAAATTTTGAGAATTTTGAAAATATATTTTATATGAACAGCATAATAAAATACTGAAATAAATTTAATATATTATAAATTTGAAAAATAAACTCAGTATTTATATACTAAAGTAAATGTTTTGAAATTAAAATATAGAAATGATGTGGCAACTCCTAACTTCCAAAATTGTCGCGAATAAATTGAAAATTTTTATAACATATTTTTAATACGGCTTACGCAATTTGAGCACTAATATGTGTAAATTATTGAATAAATTTGGCAACTCTATAGTCTTCAAAAGTGTCGGAAATAATTTTAAAAATTTAGCGTTTTRTACTTCATATGATCAGCCTAATGTGAAAACTAACTAAAAACTTTTTATCCAAAAAAAAAAAAAGAAAAAAAGATTTAAACTAAGTGGCATCACTGTAGCATATAGAAGTCTATCAGTTTAGAGAATTTATAATCAATAAATTTTTAAAACTTAACAAACATTTCAAATAAAAATATTTAAAAGATGTGGCAGCACTTGAGCAGTCAAAACTTTCGAATATACATTTTAAGTTTAAAATTTATATTTAATATGAACAGCATAATTCAAGAACTAAAACAAAAACTTTCAAGTGAAAATATTTGAAAGAGCGAGTAGCCACTGCGGAAAGAGAGAGTAGCCACTGCGGAGCATTTTTTAAAACAAATTTGGATTTTTTTGTTTATGTTTAGTCAGCACAATTTAAGAGATAAAAACTTTTTATTCAAAAAAAAAATTTATSTAAAATATGTGGCAACACTGTACCATCCAGGGTCTCAAAAATACTTAAAAAAAATTTATCACGTACATACGTTTAAAATAATCTAAAATATTTTAAAACTGAACAAAAATTTCTAATAAAAATATTTAAGAGATGTGGCAGCACTGGTGCAGTTAAAACTTTGGGAAATAAGTTTTAAAATTTCAAATTTATGTTTAATATGAACAGCATAATTTAAGAACTAAAACAAAACCTACAAGTGAAAATATTTGAAGGATGTGGCAACTTCGAACCATTTTTAAAAACAAATTTAGAAATTTTTAAATTCATATTTAATATGATTAGCACAATTTGAGCGCTAAAATGTAGGCTTTGAAATGAAAATATGCAAAAAGTGTGGCAACTCTGGAGTAACTAACATATATAGGTGTTTAAGTCTTTTATGTGATTTGATAAAAARTTAAATTAATTATTCTGTAAGTGTGAATAATTATCATATGGCAGCCCTTTTTCAAATTTTCACAAAATTTTAATTACAAAATCAAGGTAAAATGTATTTCTTTACCTTTATGATTACTTTACCACTTCTGAAAATTACAAAAATGCAAATGATATTACTATCAATTTCTGCAATGTGTTAAACACAAAGCTTCAGTTTAATCATTTCGCCACAAAGAATAGCAATCTGTAGTCCACCGCACTGTTGGTATGTAAATTATTAAGAATTCACATAAATACTGAAAAAATTTTCATATTTTCTGAAACTCATTTACATTACTTTGAGTGCAAAACAAAGCTAAAGAGATAGGAGAAGACGCTGCGGTTGCTAGCAGAGGAATTGTGTTATACTCTGTCAATAAACAGTAATGAATGCGGAAGCTAAAGAAACAGTAAAATATAGATGAATGCTTTAAGAACAGCGTAGATGGCAACAGAAGACTGATTAAAGTAAATATTAAGGAAGGTGTAGAAGGCCTTGATGTCCTTGTTTATTTTAATATAAATTTAGTTGGCAGCAAAAGGATTGAAATGGTCAAAGGGAAGAAGAAATAAACGATATTAAAAATACAATACAGTATTTTAATTAAATTTTTCTTAGTTATCCTTTAACTACTTTCTTTATTTTTCATTTTAAACTCATTTAAAATAAATTTATGGTGTTTCTTTATTAATATATTTTTTATGATAAAATGTTATAAATTTCGAATAGATGGTTTCAATGTTTCATCAAGGTATGAAAATCATATGTAAACAATTTACTTTTCATATTTATCACAAACTTTTCAGTATTTCATTGCACATTTTATTTTTCTTAACCGTTTTTGATTGAAACTCTTTGCGGTATATTTAAGTCTTGTTATTTTTTAASTCAATGTATATTGTAGACAGCTGGCAACGCTGTAAAAAATGTGTTTATTTTATACAAATTTAAAATTGTTGCAGTTTGTGGTTTATCTTTCAATAAATAAATTTTATTTAATAATTTCGAACAGGTGGCAACGCTTTAAAAAATAATTTGTTTATTTTTAGCCTATGTATGTAAAATTTCTGGCATATGTGGTTTCTATTTTGATTAACTTTTTTGATTAAAAATGTCAA
>NW_017537501.1:700928-732629 GCF_001853355.1 Bactrocera latifrons | reverse complement strand
TCGCAAAAACCACATCGCCTTACTCCCTATTATTAATTATTTTAAAATGGTGGGAGCGATTTTAAAAAATATTGATAGTTTTAACAGAATCAAAATTCTCTCAGTTTTTTTTTTGCTAGTAAGTAAGGCTTTTTCATACAAAATTTTCAAACGGGCTGCCAATTGTAATATGATTTTTGTAAGAAATTATTTAAGGCGACTTATAGCTAAAAATTGTCAYGGAGGGTTGCCACCTGAAAATTTAAATTTAAAATTTCTATAATAACCATAGTTATTTAGTTTGTGCTTTTTGGTTGCCTTTGTAGTAATACTAATTCTAATTTAATTAAGTTTTTATATATTACAGATGGCCACCTTCCATCAAAAATTCTTATTGTAAATTTTTTAAACTTTCTTAATAATAACCATATTTATTTTCCTATTATTATTGGTGAAATGAAGATTATAAACAGGTGGCAACGCTTTTAAAAAAATATTATATAATTTTAACAGATTCAAAATTCCTTCAATTTGTGATGTCTTTCGGTATTGAAGGATATTGTTTAAAAACATTAACCGGTGCAACCTTAAAATATCCTAAAATATTATGTAAAAGTTATTGTGTATACTATTTTGAATAAAGGACTTCAAATTGACGCTGCTTCTGCCTTCTTAACTTTACGCCAACGCTCTGTCGTCTGCAATTTGCTAGTGCACTTTTATCGCCTCAAGCATWACAGTTACTTTTCGCCAACGTTCTTCCCACATAACATGCATATCTGCACCGAAAGTTCAGTTGTCAAATATTTTACAAAAGTATCGAGCAATTGTGCTGCAGTAGTGGGACATATTATTTCCATAAATTTTGGAAACTGCAATAAAACCGCTACAAAAATGTTTGAAAACTTTATGCATTTACGAGCAACTCAATCACATGTTCGTAAGCGATGGTGTAGAATGCGTTAGTCAACAAAAGCAGCAACACTACGTAACCCTAAAAGTAAGCTTTGCATTGGAAATTTGACTGCAGTGTGCGGTGCAACAGGGCGTATGATTAATTGTGTGCGACTGTTGGTGATGTGAACTCAAATATACTCACTGCTGTATATACTTTATAAGTGCGTGTGTTGCACCATTTTTGATTGCTTTAAAGCGAATTTGTAACTAAATGCTGACAAAGAGGAAGCTTGTGTGAGGAAGCATCCATGTATGTGTGTAAATATAACAAATGTAACGTTATTACTCTATTGTAATATTTATATGTGTGTGATAAGCATGTAAGCCCTTATTTGCATACACTCACTTATATCTATACATATATATAGTACATATATGCGTTTCAGTTTTTGTGCGCCTTTGAGGAGCGCCTTCCCATTCAAGGTTGTTCATCATACTTGACGTCTTCCATTGTTTGCCTGAGCACTATCGTAGCGGCTGCTTGTGTGCATGCAAAACCTCAATGACATAATTATATGTATCCACGGATGTATGTTTTGCATGCATGTGCCGTGTGGTATAAGCGATTACTTGTGTGTGTATTCCTGAAAACTCTTCACAGCCCTCACTTGTTGTCAGTGGCCACAATTTGCGGTCTTTTGGAGATATGAACGGATTTCAACAAGCAAAAATCTGATATCTGATTTTGGTTTCACGAGAATGTAATAGCTTGCGCTTATTATTTGCTACTTTGGTAAAGTAAGATGAAAGGTATAAGCATTGAGTCGAAATAATTATTATAAGGGAGGGTGATAAAAGAAATAGAAGGGTGGGTATTTGCGCAATACTTGAAAATTTATAAAATGAAACAGGTTTACAGGCAAAATTTTAGATAAATTTGTAGTATTTTAATATAAGTATATTAGGTGCTTCAGCAAAAAGTATAAAATGACAGCTGAAGGCTTGAAAGGTATAACCCAAAAGTTTTTTTTTACTAAATTGATAAAAATATATATTACAATAAAGCATTAAGATACATAGATTTCCTCGGGTAAAAAACAGCTTATTTTCAAAATTTTTTCCTCATATAATGAATGAAATATTTTATTCCAATTTCTTTTGTTACAAAAATATACTACTAAAAATACACTAAGAAATTCTGAAATTTTTGGAAAATTATATTTTGAACTCGGCCATTACGACATTATTTCCGGTGAGCCCTCGGAAAAAATTGAGATATTTATTTCCGGTGAGCCCTCGGAAAAAATATGCGCCCATTTTGGCAGCATAACTCCTTACAGGATCATCTAAAATGAAAAAATACGTGTTTTAGTTAAGACCTTAGCTTGGAACCTGGACGAAAGAAAAAAACTGAAATAGGGATTTTTGGCATGAGTTCTTACAAAAAAATTTAAATCTCAGCGAAAATTTCGCAAAATTTTTTTTTTTTTTCAAATAGTTGTACCGAAAAAAAATCTTTAAAAAGTGTATCTCAAAGACCTGTGTAAAATTTCATGAAGATTAGTTGCGTAGTTCTCGAAAAATCTTGCCAACCGCCTTCAAACAAAAAAACAAAAAAAAAAAAAAAGTAGCCCATTAAACAATCGGTATCCCAAACACAGAAGAACGTATATACAGACAAGCGAATAAATAGACGGACTTAGCTCGTCGCATTATCATAAATATTTTAAAGGGTCTCCGTCGTTTCCTACTCTGTGTAAGAACTTTACGTTCATAAGTGAATAGTATCCAATGAAAAAAAAAGAAAACTAAAGATAGTTTATCTCAGCTAATATTTACGGTATTTATGTTTCTGATTCTGTTTACGTTTCTGTTTCTCTTTCTGTTCATACTACTGCAGCATATAGGCGAAAATATAGGTTATAAACGAGGTAATAGTAGTATTTTATGTCGACAGTTTTCTTCACTTCTTCGGAAATTTAAAGATTGTTCTTACAGCTACATAATTTGGAGTACGCTTAAATGAACAGTTCAGCACAGAGTTGTAGAAACGTTGCATATATTCCGGCGAATATTTAGCAAGTACACCTACCCTTTTTATGAAAGCAAYGACCCAATTATTAAATGACAAATTCACAACAATCCTTTTTCGAACTTTGTTTTTTTTTTTTTTGCATTTTCTGTTCCCTTATACCCTTAGATTAATGTAGAAACCCACCTTACCATTGGAAGGTTTCGAAAAAGGCCCAAAAATAATAATACGTTCCGGCCGATAGCCCATGATGCTAGTGCTGCGTATTTTCTTAGTTTGTATAATAATTGTATTATTATGTAAGCTTTTATAAAATAAAAAAAATAATAATAATAATACGTTCGGAGCGCTCGGACTACACGCCTGGCGTAGGAAATCTAAACAATCAAACTTTGAACGCGTTTTTCTCAAAACACACTTTTTTAAACTGGCGGACATGATTCCGGTCGAACTAATCGATTTGTTTAATTTTAATTTTTAAGTGTTCACAAARCGCCTAGCTATCGTCCTTATAATTTTTTATAATTTATTGACAATGCTATGACAAAATTTATGTACAAAAACATCGGGAAAAATTAAAAAAAAAAAGTTAATTGCTTTTTTATTTATCGACATTTTATCATGATTCTAGTAGGGACGATAACCATTCATGTACTTTTTAAGAATAAATTGTTTTTTCAGATGATCCAAACATGAGAAATCGTGTTCAKTCACCCAATCATTTCTTCGACAGATGTCATCAAACAATTTCGKAAAAATTTGTTTATACRCTCCAMAATATACCTCAAGATATGTGAAAAAAAGTTGTAGAATAAAAAATTCTATGAAAAAAAAATCAGGAAAACATTACAGTTTACCCTACTGACCCCTTAATTTGCGAAATTTAAAAAAAGTTTAATTAATWTTTTTTTTTAATGTGGCTGCATAACTTATTTTTCTTATTATACGCACTATCACACAATCTCTTTCAAAAGCTGTGGCTTAAATATAATTTAAAGACAGATASTTTTTCGCTTCTTATGCTTTCAAATTGTGTATCAATTTAATGTCTTGCACGCTTAAACCAGTTAAGTCTGCTGAGAAATAGAGACACACCTTCCTGTTTGCAGAGTGCAGCCAATGCATTGACTCACTTGAAGTGAGATATTATATAAGACGAACACTTGAAGAAAGACATTTTACAAGAACAAAACTTTCTGYTATCGAGAACTGCTGGTTTGCCCGCTTAGAGGAATATCTCTATTTATTTGTTTTTGCACAAATATACATAAATTGTACTTCTATGCATATATCAGGATATATATTGAGCTTATATACAAGTATGTAATACTGAAATGTCTGCCTGCAGTTAAATATTAAATTGTACTCATAATAACTGCACAAAACGATGCCAGCCGCCTGCATTTTATGAATTTATATTAAATCTGTGCACGTACACATAGATATTTGCGCACGGCAATGTAGCGGCGAAATGCACTCAGCCTTGAAAYGYACTTCAAATAGGCGCCATGTTCCTCAGCGGCGCAGGAATGCAGGTGTGTTTGTGCCAAGTGAAATGGAGATGACATGCACAGTTGTACACATAAATATTTGAGTACATATCCTGCACAAATATGTACAGCGCATATATGGACACACAGTATATATGTTTGTAGTATATAAATAAATGTGTTTGTATATGTATAGTTGCATGTGTATATTAGAATTGCAGTACWTACAATAGCGATCTGTTACATAAATTGCTGCGCTTATGTGTGAATACTAATGCGTTCAGCTCATAAAATATGGTCGAAGAGGAAGACAATATTTGTATGCACATCTGTGTATAAGTATTTCGTATTTAYGTGCAATTTTAGTTACGTGAAATTGTTGGTTTCTTCGCATGTTATTCATCAACATGCAGCAGCTGCACAATGCGTTGTAAATAATAATAGTAAGTCGATGCGGCACCATGCGCTGTTCGTGTGTAKTCAAYGAAGTCCTCAACGAAATTTAATCGGAAAATAGTAACTTCGCCKGACAGTAAGGCTGAGATATTAGTAGGTATTTACTCGACAACTACAGGGTGGCTGATGGAAGCCGCTACCAAAAAAAAAAAAAAAAAAATTAAATAACTTTTTTTCTATTTAATGAATCTGGTTAGTTTTTTTATTTTTATTTTACAGATTGACTTTTACATTTAATAAAAATGGATAACTAAGACACTGAAACAAGAATTTGGATTGTCCGCCGCTATCACTGTCTCTTATACACATCTAGATGTGTATAAGRRRMCGGGATTGCATCCACTTCGTGTCACAGTGTGGTGGGCAGTTTCATCACGCTGCATTGTCGGGCCCTACTTCTTCGAAGAAAACGATCACACCGTTACGGTTACTGGAGATTRTTAGTTGAGCATGTTGAGAGAGTTTTTCTATCCAGAATTACGCCGAATGAGAATTTCTTTCAACTCTGTGTGGTTTCAGCAAGATGGTGCAGCTCCTCACATAGCCCAAGCTGTTATGCCAGAATTGCGACGAAAATTTCCCAATAAGCTGATATCCAGAGACTCCACATTSCGTTGGCCATCCAGATCGAATGACCTTACTGCACCTGACTTTTTCTTGTGGGGTTATTGCAAACAGGAAGTCTACAAAGCAAAACCAACAAATTTGAATGAACTAAGGCAATCCATTCGAGAAACAATTGCGGCTATTTCTGTCTCAACTCTCCAAGCAGTAATGAAGAACTTTTTGGTAAGATGCCGCCGCTCATGCATCAACAAGCAGGGGGGGGCATTTAAATTCCATTCTTGACAGAGCCGGCCAGAAATGATTTGCATGATTTGGAAGTTGTTATTTTGGCTTGGAAGACGAAGGGCTTCTTAGGCGATCAAAAACTGAGAAAGCAACATGACAACGCTCAGTCTCATTTTGCAAGAACGGTTAAAAATTAGTTRGAAAATTATAAGGAACCAAGACAAGAACAAAGCCAGTTTTTTTCAATCAATCTTTGTCTGGAAACTATTTCTAAACAATATAAAAGGTGTTTTCCAAACTAAACACGACTTTTTGAGTCTAGTCTTGTGATGTCATTTCCATGKCGACTGGTGCGTTAGAATCTGAATCTTTATCGAAATGAAGTTATTGCGTTTTAAGTGTCAGTATGTTTATGTTATCAGTGCGAAAATGAAATTTAAAATTGGTAAAACTTTCACTGAAATCTTTCAATTGATGGAACAAGTTTATGGCGATAATTGCCTAACCCGTAGCAGAGTSCACGAGTGGTTTCAACGTTTTCAAAGTGGTCGTGAGCACATACTAAATGACGATCAAGATGTGAGCCAACCAAAATCCGTGATCACCGGAAATTCCATCGAAGCTGTGCGTGAATTCATCAAAAATCAGCCGAAATTATCATTGAAATTCATGGAAATGGAATTGAACATCTCCAAAACATCGATTTGTCGCATTTTGATTGAACATTTGAGTTTACGAAAGGTGTATGCACGGTTTGTTCCGCCGACCAAAAATTGCTCAAAATCCAACATTCGAAAGGCATCGAAGGACCGTTTATTTGACAAAAAACACTTTTTATCCATTAAACACTCCCCGTATTTACCTGACATGGCTCCGTGCGACTTCTACCTTTTCGAAAAAATGCATTTGCCATAAAAGGAAAGCGTTGTGCAGACTTAAATGCCATTCAAAAGGCCTGCACCGGCATACTGGCGGCCATACCAGCCAATGAGCTAAAACACTCGTTCGACATGCTTTTGGACTAAGCAAGGTGCAGCAAGCTGTACTGAAGCAGAAGGGGACTATTTTGAATAAAATAAATTTATTTTGCTGAAAAAACCATTTGTTCTGTTTTTAAGTTCTTTTTACTTTGGAACGTACCTTGTTTCATATGGCATTGCTTAAAAGCAAAAAAAGAAAATATGTGAAGAAACATTCGCTAATAGAAAAGGAGCGCAAATCCAATTATATCGAGTGTAGACTAGTTCGTTTTACAGTAAAGATAAAAAATGCTGCAAATTATACTGAACAATAGTAATTTCGAGACACAAATTGCGTTSAAGGATTTTCTTCCGAATTTGCTGCTTAACCACCTATGCCGTCAATACTCAAAATATATACCAAATATGTAAACTTTCATTTCTCCTTTTTTCCACGGTAGCTTGTTTGTGAATTTAGGAAGAACAAAGAATCTATTTTTGTTGTTTTTTTTTTTTTTTTATTGGAATAAAATCTTTACTTTTCTCAATATTTGCTCAACTTTGCACAAAAAACAATTTACATGCACAAATATCTAAACTCACTTTCTTGTTTATTTATTTTCCACATCAAAGATTACAAGCAGCCAAGTAAAAAAAAATTAATGTCTTTCTATGTGCCAACACTTTTKTTCCCCATGCCAGCGCTCCACGTCAGATTATCAGCATGTGAGACACGTGAAAATAAATTTCGAAAAACTGAAATGCAGAAACCTCATTTTTAGACAGCGGAAAATATGAAAACATCCGACTTATGACTCCATGAAATTGTTTGTCCTCTTTTGTTTTCCAGACAACACACTGGCACTTGAAATGTTATTTTTCGCACACGTCTGTACTTTATGCTGAATACAAAATCCACTTTTTACTGCTGTCACCATTTGATTGTTTACAGCACACGGGAAATACCGCTTTATAGTAATTTTTTGCATTTGTATGTGTGGATAAGCGTTAGCGGAGTTAAGGCACACACACATATATATATATATATATATACAAACGTACAGCAGCAGTGTGTTCATTCATTGCTGCTTTTTGCCCCAACTTTTCTCTTGACAACATTTGACAGGTTTGGCGTTGGCTGCAACAACAACAGCAACAACAACCACAAGAGAAATTGAAAAACTTTTTTGGCACGAATGCGATAGAGCAAAAAGTTAARCAAAGCCAATGCCTTATTGTTGTTGTTGTTGGTAGATATGCAGCAAATGCTATCAACTGTCAGGTGCAACGTGGCGTATGAGTTTTCCGTGTGTCAGKGCGGCGTGTTGCCGAAGCAAAGTGGCTGCCGGAAGTAGAAGTCTTATTTGCCAGCGGACACATGTGCGACTTACCGCCTTGTATGTGAGTATGTGCATGTGTGAATGTGTGCATGTGTGTATGTTTGTATGTATGTTTGTATGTTTGCATGTACATCTGCTCTACAACTATGGAAGTGATTACTTTGTTGACATAGAATTTGTAGTACGGTTAGTTACGAGTTTGTGAAGCTGCCGCCGCGGCTGCTGACAAAAGTTTTAACGGCAACAACAAGTACGTATATGACTTGTGTATGTTACTTTGTACAAGAGAGATATATGTATGTATATGTACGCCTCGGAGCACATTTGTAGTTCAAACTATCGTTGCAAAGGTGGCTGATAAAGGCAGGACAAAGTCTCAACGAGGCTCGTTGCGGCTCAACTGGCAGTCGGTAGGCCAAAATCTGCTTAAGTATGTTCAGTCGTAGCGCATTGTGCTTGATATTTCCAGTGTTGTAGCCCTTTTTCACTTTKTGTCCTTTGCGACGTTGGGAGTTGCTTCGCAAGCGCGTTTCGCTACATATTTACCTACGTAGCGCATGCTACCACTTGCTACCACTTTGTTGGTGCTTCGCGAGTTCTATTCATTTACGCATGTATACACAAACAAAATTTTAGTAAAGTTTTTTGATTAAATTAATGATATCCTTAACTCGTTGAGAGGTCAGTCAGTCACATGCTATTGAGCAAGTGGAAAATTGAGTAAGAAGTGTGTTGCGCCTAAATGTGTGCTTCATAGGTGTCTATTTTCACTTCGAAAATTAAAATTACAACCAAAGCGACTAAAGCTGCATACATATGTAGGCTTTTAGTTTGTAATTTTAATTTGTTTTTTTTTTTTTTTTTTTTGGAAAAACTTTATTTTTTTTGATTTTTTGCCACTTAAGAGGGTCTGTCATAATTAAAAAAAAAAAATAGTTCAAAGGCTTAGTTCCTTTAAGAGGTTTATGGATAATTAAAAAAAAGGTGTACAATTTTTTTTTATTTTAGAAAAAGTTTATCTTTTTTAAGATTTTTTTATTACAGAAAAAGTTTATTTTTCTAACAACGCACCGCCTTAAGTAAAGTTTTTTTTTTTTTTAATATGAAAGAAATTTTCACATAAATAATAAGTCGGCTTAAAACTGGTCGAAATAGTAAAACCACAAAGCTTTTGGTGAGTAAGTACATAAGAGGTGAAGCTCTTAACAAAGCACGTAAGAACGGCAATTATCAAAAATATGAATTTACTTTGCGAAGATCGATTATTTTTCCCGGAAAGTCTTAAAACTTGCTTACACACTGAGCGATCGAAATCGAGTTCTTATATGGAAAACTTTTTTATTTGAAAACATTTCATTACAAAACTTGGCACGAGTAAATGTGAAAAATAGTGCTATATTTTACAAAGATATTGTTCAGATCCGATCACAGTAGCTTACAGCTACCATACAAATTGATCGATCAAATTTAAGTTCTTGTATGGAAAACTATTTCATTTTGCAAGATATCATCACGAAATTTRGCGGGCATTATTATCCCAAACAAGTGTATAATTTGCGCATAAATTATTCAGATCAGACCAGTTTAGCACACAGCTGTCATACAAACTGTTCGTTCAAAATTCAGTTCTTGTATGGAAAAGTTTTTTATTTGAAAAGATTACTTCAAAAATTTTGGCATAAACTACTTTAAAAAGCAACGCTATTATCTCCGAAAAAATTGTTCAAATCGGATCACTATAGCATATCGCTGTCATACAAACTGACACATAGAAACGCATCTCTTGTATGGAAAACTTTTTTGTTTGATGAGATATCTTCACAAAATTTGGTACACGAAATTTTCTAAGTTAATTTTATTATCTCTAAAGAAATAGTTTATATCGGACAACTATAGCATGTAGCTGCCATACAAACTGACTGATCGAAATCAAAATAAAGATGTTTTCATACCCTTTCATGCCATTAGAGATATTAAAGCTTTCATACAGCCGAAAGCAACATTTTATCTTCTTTGATTTGAAGAAAATATACTTATTTGCTTAACTCGCACAACCTCCGCGCAAAATAAAAATTAAAAAAAAACATATAAATTTCACTTTTCTACAAGAAAAATTGGACGCCCCTAATAAGCATACAATTTCCCACACCCCACATATGTAAGCACTTACATACATATATATGTTGGCCTCAAGGATGCACATCACGCTTGACATTCTGCATTGTTTGCCTTTTTTTTTACTGTTGCTTCACTATTCTTCCACTGTCTTCTTTGGCATGTACATACATTCAAGCAAACGCACGCGCGCGTATGCAAAATTTCTTATACTGATACATAAGTATTTCCATATATATTGTGTGTATATTTGCATGACGGCGAAAGTTGTGGCATTGTTTGCCCTGTTGGCCTATTTCTTTTTGACCCCACTTTTTCGTACTTGTTTACCATAATTTGACGCACGCATAGACGCACAAACAAGTACAACTACTACTCGTGTACGTACGTGTGCGTTGGGTATGTGTGTTGGGTGGTGTGGTTTGCACTTTTGCTACRTTTTCATGTTGATCATAATTTTTAATGCCCCGAGGAGTGCTGTAATTTTCTTAAACTGTGCGCACACTTCTGCAAAATATATATAAGCGTATGTGTGTACCTTTTGCATATATTTTTATARTATAAACATAATTGCATATGTGCATTAAGCGCCTCGCCATTGCTTGTTAACATTGCTGGTGCGAAGGTGGAAAGCAATGTCGTGAGAAAGAAATTAAAAAAGCATACAAATTATTGCCTGTGCAAGTGTGAGTGTGTGTAACGGCCAAGTGAAGAAAGTGAAAGCTTTTACTTATTTTATGTAAACATAATATTCTTACATTTGCCATATAAATTTATTTGTTTTCACCAATAGCTCTAAAAGCCAAGTAGGTGTCTTGCTCTGCTATTTATAAATTTTTTATTTAAAAGCAACTTCGTGGCAATAAAATTTTGCGAAGTAGAGCTATTTTTAGTATACAACTCTTTGGTGGACCATTTTAATTTCAAGCAAAAATATTTTTAGAATTTTTCAGTGGCAATCGTTTGATTATGTCTAAATTAGCAATTCAATTCTCCTATTGGTTGCACTGAATTTTATTGCTGCTTTCATTACACTCCTTTGTCGCATGTTTTAAGTTTCTTCAGCTGTGGAGGTTAGATATTGGAAAGCTATTTTTAAGCGTGTTAAAAGTTTAGTTTTATTAAGGTATACACACATTCCAATTTATAATTCTAAAAGACATGTCTTCACTCTGACTTCAAAGTTTTGAAAAACAAAAAATTATATCGCATTTACTATTCAAATTCTTATGGAAAATTCCAGACGACTGTATAAAAAAAAGAAAAAATATTTTCAATTAAATTCAAAGAAGTTCCCTGCTCATTTTTCCAGCTTTTAATAAAAATAAATAATATGATTTTTGAACAGCGCAAAARCGCGCTCTGCTCTGATGATATAGCTTGTGACCGAAACCACTTACCGTTCAAATGACTTTGATCGATATTTTGGGACATGAAACGCCTTCTTGCCCAATTCGTCCAGATAAAGCTAAGTTTTTTTTTAATAGTACAATTATTACCGAATTTAAATCCAAAAACGCAATAAAGACTATCGATTAACCACCGTATTCATCAGATTTGGTTTTGGTGATTTTTTCTTGTTACTCAAACTGTAATTGTCGCTTCGTGTTACCCGATCGAAGTGATAAATAAAATTCTCTGAAGGAACTGAAGGTCATCCCAGAAAGTGCTTATGAAAAGTGTTACGAGGACTGGAAAAATCGTTGGCTTAAGTRTRTTRCAYSTGGTGAGGATTACTTTGARGGCGACAAAATAAATATTGATGAATAAATAGAATTATTGAGACTAGATCACTATCAGTAGTTACCTAGTTACCATACAAAGCAACCGACAAAAATCAAGTGCTTATATTTAAAACTTTTTTATTTAACAAGAAATCTGCACCAAATTCGGCATGTGTTATTATCAAGTGTAACGCAACAATCTTCGAAAAATTATATACATTATATATATGTGAACTATAAGCAAAAGCTGCCATATAAATTGGCCGATCAAACACAAGTCTTSGWATGGAACACTTTTTTATTTGMCTAGATTTCGTTACGAAATTCAGCGCATATTGTTCCTACAGGTACRTCTACAATCTCCGAAGATATTGAAAACATCAGAGCACTTTCTCATGTAGCTACCATACAAATTGGTCGATCAAACTCAAGTAATTGTAATGAAAATTTCATTATTTGACAGGATTTTGCCATGAAATTTGGCATGAATTTGTATGCGAGGTAACAGTACAATCTCCCAAGGAAAGTGTTCAGAATGATCCAAACGGAGCTAAAGCTATCTTTGTACCCTTTTATGGTATAAAAAATTTAAACTGTGAAAGGTATAATAGCTTCGMTGCAGCCGCAGTTAACTGTTYTCTTGGTTTTATAGCAAAAGGMTCCAATTTTTAAAAAAATCTCAGACTCCTTGTAACATCCAATGGAAATTTTCTTCACACAAATCGTTCAACCACTTTTAAAAATTTAATTTCTATCAAAGGCTCCATTTTTTGAAAACTAAGTCTCGGGAAAGCAGATRCCAAAACTACGGTGCCAACAAATCCGGGAACCTTACCAACCGATATCRGCATAATACACTGCAGAAATAAATGATGAAAATATATCATGAAGTTCAGTATTAACTTGATTGGAAGCTTAGTAAAATTTCGTATAAGAATCTACATATAAATATCCTATATAATTACGAAGTGTGTGTGATATAAACGACTTCAAAATTGCAAACCGGAAATATATAACAAAGCCAAATCATTCAACTGATTGATGTAATCAGGAAAAAGCAGCTGGAGTAGTAAACTAAATAAGCACGTATGCACCTACATCAAAAACATTCATACCTACATATAAGATAATATATTATATAAACATATAACCACCTCAAAAGTGTTTGTGTATAGTTCAAAATAAACCATAGTGCCGGTGAGCATATTTCGAATTCTTTCATATTTCGCAACGTGACAGGTAGACAATCATATTTCATGGATCGCAGTTCGACTTGTTCACTGACTTCGTTGTTCGTGCATTCCAATGTGGCTTTGCCGCCGTCGCCAGCAGCACCGGCGGCACACCTCCTTTCTCTCACTATTATGCCAACAGTAATTTGTTGTTGTTGTCGTTGTTGTACACTCGCCTCTCACATTTCTCATGYACAGTGCGTTCAACTGCGAATTTTCCACTTGACTTATTGCAGCTGGTCCCTTTGAGTTTCCATTAACTAAACAAAAATTCCGCTTCTCAATGTACGCTCAATCGATTTTCAGCTGTCTCGCCCCCTCGCGATTTGCTGCGCGCAAGTTTTCGAGTGTTGAAAGTTATTGGCATTTAATTTGGGTTTCTGAGTATAAATGCATTGCGGTGAGGCGTTCGCCCGCCGATACTATTGACTGATTGGTTTGCGGAGAAACATATTTTGTATTCACCGCTTGYGGAGGAATAATTTTATTGCAAGTTCAGGGTAACTGAAATTTGTGTTTGATGASAGGATATATTTCKTGTTGCCCTCGTTCACCACCAGACCCCTTTTGGCACGCTTCTTTGTCCAACCTGGAGAAAGCTGAACTAATCAATATCAATAACCAATGATATCAGTATCATCGGCGTAAGCCAGTAGCTGTGCTTTCTTATAGAAGATGGTTATTTTCTCTAAGATCAGATTGAAGAAGTCGCACGATAGCGAGTCGCCTTGTCTGAAACCTCGTTTGATATCAAATGGGTCGGAGAAGTCCTTCCCGATCCTGATGGAGCTCTTAGTAATAAATTCAGATATCGCGGCATAAAACAGCTCCTCTTCGTGCTGTCAAAAGCAGATTTAAAATCGACAAAGAGGTGGTCCAAAGAATATATATATATATAAATATTTATAAAGGTAGCTTTTGTCTTTGTAAGAATTTAGCAAATACTTTTAAGGAAATTTAAAGCGGAAAGTTATTTTTCAAACGAATGAAGAGTCTAGTAAGAAAGAGAAGTTCAAGTTTTTGTTTGTTTAAGTACAAAGTAAACTCTCTCTGATTATTGAAAGTTCTCACACTCAAATTTGTTAGCCTTTAACCACTCACCGAAATTTCCAAATTAGTTGCAAAAGGGCGTGGCGTGCAAGTAAAATGGGAAATTAAATTTCGTATACACAAAGTATTAAATTTCAAGCAAATTTCCGCTTCCGGCTGTTTAAYGGAAGCTTTTGCAGTTTTAAATTAAAATTAAAAAAGTTCCTCGAAAGAGTGGATATTATAGTTTCACTTCCGCCTTGCGGAAAGTATATAGATATCAGATATGTACTTATGCAATACATACATAAATTTATATATGTATATACATATTCGTATATTAGGGTGCGTCAGAAGCTTTTTTCACTTCGAACTCTGAAAAATTGGTTCATATACACCTCCCAGAAAGGCTCTCCAGTTATCAGCTCTTATTTTTAGCGGGAATCGATTTCCGTACTTTTCTTAGAGTTGTATACCAATTTTTCAGAGTACAAAGCGAAAAATACATAATTTTTTTTGGTCCACCGTAAAGTATATACATATTGGGTTTAAGACGCACTTAATGCGCTTATGCAAACAATGTCTAACTAACTGTACAGCAACAATAATATGGAACAGTGGTTTTTGCAACTGCAAACTAACGTCAAAATACACACACACACATACATACATACATACATATTTATATGTGATAAATAAAATACACATACGCATTGGAATTATCATGATAATAAGATATTGCGCATCCGCCGGCTTCTAGCGCGTCGAAATTAAAGTTAGTTCCTCGGAAAAGTAAGATGAATTTGCTGAAATTATAGTCGTAATCCGTTTCTCCATTTCTCTTCGTTTCCGCTTACAAATTTGCATTGCATTTGTTGTTATTACATTACGCTTATGTGCAAAAGCGCTCATATGCAAATTGAGTCGGGAACTATTTCGTAGAATTTATTGCCTCCGAGCTTTGCGCCCAAGTGCATAGAGTTTTCCTTCAAAATGTGATGAAATTATGGTGATAATTTTCTGTAAGGAAATTAATAAATTTATTTATTTGCTGAAACGTAATCGGATCATTTATGATTATATTAATATTTCATGCACTTCAATCGCATTTCGAACAAGTACTTGCCACCTTAAGTAGCATAATTTGCAAAGGTTCAGAAAATTGCATGAAAGTGCTAGTATTTGATCTCATGTGACGAATATCAAAAATTTTAAGGGCGTAAAGTATAATATATTTGCATATCCCCACACAGAATGCGATTTTATGGTATAATGTAAATTATTGTCATATTTAGCCTGCTTGACCCAAAAGAAGGTATGGCACGGCATCATTCTACTTTATGAAATAAATAAAAGTCAATAATTTTGTGTGTGCAAATTTTAACTTTTTTAGTTTCTCGAATATTCTCTCGCAAAAAACGGTGGTATCGCGACAAAAAGGGATCGTGTGTATGAGCCTCAAGTATCGCGATATAGCCGAAGTAATTTATGAATCAACACCGATATTTAATCTRAACTAAGCCAGGTTAAGTTAGATGGCTGACACCCCAAAATGGCACGCCTAYCTTACTTAGACTGCTAAATAAGCCTTTTGTAAAATCAGTTAATAATTCCTGTAGTTGAATAATAACTCTTCACTAAGTTCGGGTACAATCGAGCACTCATACTCTTTCAACTTGCAAGTGACTTGAACCCATGACAAATCTGCTGAGGTAATTTTTTTCAATTTCCACTATTTCACCGGGATGTCGAAAAGTGTGAGATCGGCGGCGTTTTAGCCTTGTTCTGGCAAAGTTTGATATTATAGAAGAAAGTTTCGTGAAAATTCTGTTTCACCCTTTTCCAAGTGGCTCATATAGCCGGTAAAACTTAAAACCTTACTACATGCATCCAGTTCCTGATCTTACAACTATTGGAAGGTGAACCTATCTGAGAATGAGGAGCTCTCYAGACCTTTAGTGTGAGATCGATTTACTCTGAGTCAGTTTGTATGTGGTAATTTTTTCCAAGCTCTCCGGAGGTCCTAACAACCAGTAGTGAAACGCAAAAACCCAGTGGAGCTCCATCCTGTACCAATTCAGTAGTTAGTGAGACTGTAGATCCTGATCAAGCAAGACTGCATTTCTACAGTAAACAAGCATCCAAACCATTATACTCATGAAGTAACACGATGTTAGAGATAAGGAGTTAGGACATCCACACATTTGTCAAGAGCGTACGGTCAGCAAACTCGAGGCTAATATCGTGATCCTACTTTCAATGTATTTTCAAAATGGATTCTAAYTACTCTTAAAGATGCTATGTCTCGGAGCATTAAACCTGCTGCTACCTTAAAGGCAACCACTTACGTTTGGAAGGCACTGCAATTATCAGGTTGTATGTACCTGCATTTGATGGGCAACCGACCATACTATATATGCTTCCACAAACCCTCCCTGCACGCTTTTATTCGTAAATAATTTCGCCGCTAATTTCCTAGAGCGATTCCTTTCGTGCCTCTACCAGCGCTGAGGAAAGTCTGCTATTTACAGCTGATCGTGGTAACCGTTTGGATTGACAAAACAAAAATAAAAAGAAAGTTTGACAGGAGCAAATCTTACGCTGAATTTCAACTACGCTTATCATACGGMTTATTTATATATATTATCTATCTCACTTGGTTTAGGTGAAACATATAACGGTTAGGTGACCAAAACTGTTATACTCTGTAGCAACATGTTGCAAGGGTATAAAGGGTATATTAGGGTGCTTTTTTTTTTTAGGAAATTTAACTTTTTTTCAATCCCGTCACGAAATTTCCTTGGAAATACCCTAAAAATAAATTCTCTGAAAATTTGAGCCTTTAATATTAACATTAAGGACTGGACCGAGGCATGCAAGAAGTTTCCATTGAAACTACACGACAATCTTAATTTTTTATTTTTAAATTTCTGCAGCTTAGAGCATTTTATGGCATCGCTTTGACTTTATACACATATTCCTTAAAATTGAACACTCTACAAAAGTGCCCATTGCGAGAACGTCGAAACACACACCGGCGAGGTAGTACGGGGGTCCAAACCAGATTCTTCCACGAATTTCACACTTTATTGTAAATATCTCGTAAATCACAAGAGCTATAGAAAAAATGTAAATGACAAACTTGCAGGAAATTTATTTGCTATAAAAATGTTTTGAGGTCAAAATCGCTATCTTTAATACCTCTCGAGATATGCGGCTCTTTAAGAAAGGCTTTATAGATTTTTTATAAATGGTATGTATTAAAAAATCCGCATTCCATACAATTCGGAGGCGTTACGCCACAACATTCCTTCGCAGTTCTGATTTATTCTGCTTCTATTCTCTAAATTCAATTAAATTTTGTAACTCCGCGTGAGCTAATTTAAACTTTCAGCACAAGGAAAACAAGCGCACCTCCACCATGAGCAAAGAACACCTTTTCATTCATTGGCTTTGTGCCCTTGCGCTCTTTTTACGGCGTACTCACCGTCGCAATGGCGGCCACGCTGGAGCGTAACGACCGCACATTACCGCACAAATTGTAGGTTAATTCAATTAAATTCAAATTAAGTTGCCAACATTTTCTAGGCAGTTGGCTGTGCTGGCTGCTCGGGCGTAAGCGGCCTTTAACATCGCACAGACGTCTTAAGTCGCATTAGAGGACGCGTGAGTCGACTTTTTTCCTTTTTTCTTTCCTTTTTTAGTTCCTTTATGCCGCACTTCGCATTTTTTATGTTTTTTTTTTTTATTTTCTTATATATTTTTGTATATTTTTTTTTGTGGCCAACTCACATCAAAGTGTTGGCCAACTTAGTTGCTTTCGTAGGCGCCTGCCGGTGACTTGCTCTGTTACGCGCTTTTAGACATGGATCACGTGCAAATGCTTTTGTGCTCGCCGGTTTGGTCGATTTTACTTTTATTCAGAAAGTGTTTGTTGGTATATGCTGTATATACTTGTATGTATGTGTGTTTTTGTGTGCAACTATCTAACTTGTTTGAGTAATAGTTTACTAGTTTAATTGAATTTCACTTTATATTCTTTGCTTTCATTTCTCTCCTTATCTTCCTCTTCCTCTTCATCCTCATCGCAACTCATTTCAATTAATTCACTTTAATTTTCACGTATAGCTGGAATTTCAGGATTTCCTGTTTTAATTCAGCTCATGTTTTTTTCCTACTCTCTTTTATGCTATGATTCTTAGTTGCCTTGTTGCACAAATCGGAATTTCTTCGCATCGACGCCGCCTGGTATGATCGCCTCCCGTTTCTTTGAAAGTTTAAGCTCGCATAGTAAGTGACGAGCAAGTGTGTCGAGACTTGGCAAAAAAAATGTAACAAAGCTGGCTTTCGAGTACAAGTAAATGGGTTTAGCTACTACTTCAAAGTAGAAGAAATTTCAGCTAAGCTTTTGTTACTTTAAAAAGTGTATAATGTGAATAGAAGAATCGTGGATATTTTTTTATGTAATATTTTTCTCGTTTTAAGTTTTATTAGTAAAAAGTAAGTTTTTTAAAGCACGTATTCTTGCCAATATATGGAATATATAGCTTTCATTTAAAGATGGGAAACAGTCATAAATAATTTTCGCCTTCTTTGTGGAACAGACTAAACTTTTAGGTTACCTTCTTAGGCAAATAAAATTATTGTGCGAAATGTATCCTAAGAAAATAAATATATTATATAGTTGCATATTATAGAGAACAGCGGTCTTACTTGTATTGAAGACATAGCCACTTTCAACTGATCTGTTGGGTACCTTGAAATGTCTTTGAGTTAGCTCGAAGACGKATTGTTTTCCTTTTAAGTGAATAACAAATAGATTTTAAAGAAAAAAAATGAACGGGAAATTTCACATTTTTCATAACCAAAAAGTTGTCAAGAAATTGCCAAGATATCCAAGAAAATCAATAATCAATGTATAGATATTTAATTATTAATAATAAATAGCCATTTTCTATAAATATGGTCTGTTCTTATACAGTTCGCATTCTTAGGAGCCAGACTGCTGAGCGTGTTAATACTCACTACTCTTACTACAGTTGCTAACCACATCTCTCAAATATCAAAACAAATTGAATTTCTTCATTTAAGCTTTGAGGAACCATTACAACATTTTACAGTTTCGAAGAAAGCTTTCCCGCTTCGTTTTTCATATCACAGGCTTTTAATTGTTTTTTCTTCCCAAGAAGCCAAGCCCGCTATTGTACTAATTTCCCGTGGTAGATACTATGATTTTTTATTGTTTCATGATACTCCAGAAGAGACTTCTCTTTGTTTTCAGTGAAATGGAGTTTTTTAGTTATGAAAGTAGGTAGAACCACAGGTTTCGAAAGAGTTCCCTCTGAACGCAGTTGAAAAATGTAGCCGGAGCTTCACTCATTACAACTGATTCAATTCAAACCGCATTAAAATTTCCAGAAATATAAACCAGATTAATGCTTAATGCAGTTGGGAGTCAGAAGCATACACGAGCCTATCGTCATAACACAAATCCAAGTTATTGTGATGAGGCTCAACCAGATATGAGAAGTAATTTGATTTGTTGCGAAAATGCACGTGAACTTTGAGGATTCCTGGCYAGCCTACACAGTTTCAGAGAAAACTCTCTATGGAGACATTTTGGTTTTCCTTATCTTTTTCTTAAAAATTTTGATGCTTTACAGAGCACTCAAGCCTCAGTGGTGCTACTTYTCCTATAATAAAAATCGAAATAGTTTCAGTATGCAACGGAAGGCATCGCACTCTATCTTTAGAAATTTCGGCCAACTTTCTTTTTAAAAACAGCTTTGCATGCAGAATGAAAGACTTCAACACTCCTCTTTATCAAGCTGGTGGAAAGAACAGAGTCCTCTTTCAATGCAYTCGCAAGAGATAGACGCAGCTTTCAAAATTACAAGTCGCTATGGTCAAAACGCTTCGTCCAGATAAAAGCTGGTTTGCTTATGATCATAAAATTAATAACCACCAAGARTCCTTCATACTAAAATCCAGATCGAAGTCACACTGGAGACCAATGTTAGAAAGAGTGAGTGTGAGAAAAAAAAATACTCATCTCTATCAATCTGCTCAAACTAAATTCGAGTTCCGTGAGTTAGAGTTCCTTCTAAAGCTGACAAAGAAGTACGTACTCACGCAAAACTAAGGTGGGGCTTCCAATATACAACCAATCGAATTTATGGGTTTATACCAGCTATTTGTATAAGGTGACACACGRTTTCGATGGCGAAAAAATGAATCCGTGGAAGTGAGAGCATTTTTGTGACATCYTTAACTACCAATTTCACATATTCACACATAAGCATACATATATGTATACTTATAAACAAATAGGTTTTTTTTTTTACAAACTGTCGCCGCCAAACGGTACTTGTAACTAATAGAATCTATTCAGCGACAGTGTCTGTCTGTCGCTCGTAAAATTTAAACCGCCTATTCGCGTTAATAAATCACGGTGTTTGTCTCAGCATGCCMACAACAATAACAACAACAGCAAAAAGCACAAAAATGGTAAACATTTTCCTGCGACTATTCGCCTAAAACACTCACCGGTTTTTATGCTCGTAAACGATGCTTACGCTTGTCTACTAACGCTATAACGGTATCTATAAACATAAACTCGTATTTTATGTTATGAAACTATTTTTTTTTACGGCTAACTAGCAAATAAAGCCACGCGGTTGTTGGTAATATATTAGAAATTTCTTGGTTGCTCGGGAGCAGCTTTAGGCCACAACTTGTAAATGAGGACTTAAAGATTTATATATATAAAACTTCTTGAGGATCAAAAATATTACAGAAATTAAAATTTCTTTTCCAGCACTACTTTATCATATATAAGTACATAATATACATACAGATATTCTGCTTAAGCATACCCGTCTGTGTGTATATGTATATTAGGGTGTCCTTTGTTTTACCGTTACTTAATTTTTTTCATACGCCTTCCGAAATTTCACTTTTTGGCATACAAAATTATTATCGAATGTCAATCAATTGTTTTTCCCTTGTATTTAGTGTTCATATAGTACACCATGTCGTATGCGCAACTTGGAATGTACTTCAATGTAAGGCACTAATATGAGTGCTCAGCCATTTGATGTATATCTTAAAACACGAATAACTTTTAGAGCAGTGATTTTATGGGAAAAATTATTCAGACCTTTGTGTAGAGCGAAAAATTCTGTTTTAGAATGTTCCATTCTCAATGACGTGGGTTTATTGTTTTAATGCAAAAGATCAAAAAACGCTACGCTATGTAGGTACGTGGAAAGAGAAATTTTGAATTAAGCATGATTTCAATATTAATAAAGAGCTTCTTGATTTTTTTTTTTKTTGTTTTTTTTTTTTTTTTTTTTTGATAAAAAATCACTTTGCAAATAACGGACACCTTAATGTAATTATATACATATATTTTATATCTATATTTACAACAATTGGTGACGCCTTTTGTTAAACACTTTGAATGCCGCTTTGTTGCGCATTTAATGGCCTGCTTGTTCCAACATTTGCATATAAATTTTACAATTCTGCTGTTTTTATAATCTCGCATGTAAATTCTAAGTAGTTTTTGCTATGCATTTGCAAATGACATTGCCATTTCGCATATCGTCTGCGCACACCCCACACACACACACACACATTTCACCGTTCAAATGGTGTTTATGTTGAGGCATTGTTTTTACATTTTTATGTGCTGTTGAGTGTCCATAAATGCTGTTTGGCTGCTGCATTGTGCGTCGCATTTATTTATCTTCTAGTTCGCCCATTTCTAAATGGGTTCTGACTCATCCGTGCTCAAATGCACTACAAACCATAATTTGGCGGAGCAGTTTATTTTTATGACGGGGTTTTTAAACCACTTGCAATGGCCACTTTAAATTGTAATTTGAGAAATATGGAATGTGATGGGAATACTGCCGATTTTTGCTTAGAATTCACTTAACATATTCACGAATCCTGGGCATGTGGTCAGTCTTCCTTAATAAAAGTAAGTGGTTATTGCAGTAACAAGAAGGCCCTATTCGCGGAATAMTTAAATTTAAATAATGTTAAAATATTATCACATACTGAACATTCTGCCGTTGTTTTGGTTACGATTTTTGCAGGAAAATTATTCCGTAGTGTGTCTAGTCGCAATTTCCAGGCGGTTTTTGACATTCGCTCCCTTCAATTTGATGGTTTATTGTCCGTAGCTTTCTTTTTGGTGGTTTTTTCTATTTTTAGAAGTTCTGAATRCAGCATACCCTTCTGATCGGATGATTCGTCATAGGTACTCGACTTTTTTGGACGGTTGGCCATGTTTGAAAGAAAAACAAAAAATTGTCTAAAATAAAATTTCCAACTAAATTTCTAAGCCAAAGCGTTCTGCACAACCTTTGACCTTTCCAACTCATGAAAATATAAAAGAGGTGAAGAATTTGGAGCTTCAGAAACGGCAGGCAAATGTCAGAAAGATAGTAAAAGAGCGCGACATCTCTCGAGAGTCCGTTCGAATGACTTTGGTGGATATTTTGTATGTGAAACGCATTCTTGCTCGACTCGTTATCATTATATATTAATTGTCTCTTCACTCAAGTGGAATTTAAATTGTGCTGTATGGGAAGTAGACGTGCTTATTATCCGATTTTTCCTATTTGCCACGTACTAAATTTTGTCGAAATCGGTTGGACGGGTACCGAGATATGGGGCCAACAAGTGAGCGATGCCACGCACATCGTCCAATTTTCACACCGGCTCCCATAAGGCTCTCTCATAATATATCGAATTTAAAGTCTCTGTCCATTTAGTTATTGATTTATCGCGCTTTTAGTATTTKTTAATAGTACTGTTATATGGAGAGAGAATGGGGTTTTAATCCGATTTCATCCATTTTCACAACATTGATAGGCATTCTTATAATATACATGCTGGGCGAACTTGGTTGTTGTGTCTTAAGTGGTTTAGGAGATATATGCGTTAAACTTATTAGAGGGCGTGGCYACATCCCCTTTTTCAACAAAATTTTCCCCACACCACTGAGATGCTTGGTCTAAATTACAGTTTTATATCTTAATTTGCGATTTGTGGGTTTGTGTTTTTCTTTTGTGCTAAGAAACCTACTTACCATCGAGATCGTTCATCACATCGTTTCATCGAAATATCTAAATAACCAATTTACAGCTTTCACGAGCGCACGGACGGACAGAAAGACAGTCAGCCGGATTTCAACTTTTCGCTTCACCCCGATCATTTATATATAAATAAGCCCATATACATCTTTTTTAGTTTTAGGCGATACGTAMAACTGTTAGATAAAAACTATAATACTATGTAGCAATTGGTTGCAAGAGTATAAAAACGCAACGAATAAGATCGMTCAACCACCGTATTCACCACATTTGCCGCCGTGTGACTTTTTCTTTTTCCCCCAAACTGAAATTGCCAGTCCGTGGAGCCAGTTTTCAGTCGATCGAAGAGATAAAAAAAATTCGCTGAACTGGCTGACGGTCATTTCAAAAAGTGYTTATTAAAAGTGTTTCGAGGACTGGAAAAATCATTGGCAGAAATGTATTGATGAATAATTAAATATTTTGCGTTTTAGTCACAGTTTGTGGGTACTTTCTTGTAACATTTAATTTATTTTCTAACCCTCGTTGTTTTCGTCTCAATACTACTGCTACTTTTAGATGTTCTGCACTATAAAATGAAAATGTAGTACTTCAGCTTCACTATCTCAAAAATGTTGTTAAAAATATACATTACACTCAACTAATCAGGCATGCCGTTTTAGCGCGAGCACTAGCAGAGAACAGTGAGTGGGCTATAAATCATGATTACAGCTGCAGCTAGACAAAGATTTTCATGGCAAAATCTGTCGTTTGAGAAAAGTAAAGCGTGTCGGCAGGTGCAAAGAGCATGTTCAATTAAATTCTTAAAGATAATTCAAATGAAATTGCAAGGCGAAGCATGCATATTCTTTATGCTCTGCAACGCGCTTTTGTTGACGATAAGCACGAATTAATTTCCATAACATAACTCGGAGCTCATCTCTTCAGCTCAGCTGTTTGGCTGTTAAATTTTCAAATTATTAAAGATTTTATCAAGCAAAGTCAAAAAAGAATAAAATAAAAGAAACAAAGCGCTGATATCCTTGGGAAGCAGCGCAATTTTTTAACAAAAATTTTGTGTATCTTTGCGAGGTGTGTATATGTATGTGCRGTGTGCATGAAGTAGCGAAATGAGCTACCTTCGTTTTCTGCTTCTTCTTCAGCTCCTCATTTTGTATATATTTACTTATTTCTGCATTATACGCTTTGTCTCGCGCCAGCAGCAAGAAGGCACAGAAATGAAGAAGCGAGGAAGCAAAGCAGCAGAGAAGCAGAGCGTTAGCATTGTCATTTCGTGTGGAAAAACAATTGAAAATTTGTGTGGTTATCGGATATAAATAAATTGCCTTTAAGATTTTTTATGCCACAATTTCTGCAATGTTGACTGCGGCATTATTGTCATGTGCTGTTGTTATTGTACTTACTTTCCTTGTGTAAAAATAAAGTAAATACAAAATTGTTTGTTATCGTCTCGAATACAAGCAGAAGTAAATAAATATGTGTGAGTTAGTGAGTGTGYGTGTGTGTTGCATGCCGCCGACGCTGATGGCGCATTATTTGAATATTTCGAGCATTCACGTGCCGTTCGAGCATTTYATTCGAAGCTTCAAAGCTGCTCCTTACCTTATTACAATGCCGATAATGTCGCAAAGCTCGCATACAGACTCACACATAAATAATATATRTKTATGTATAYGTTTTAAAGACTAATATGTATGAGTGAGTTTTTGAAAGAAGGTCGCACCTGTCACTGGTGCATCCCGTTGTCAGTTGGAGAGGTAACTCTTCTTAAAATTTGTGATATTTCAAATTGGCATCCTAATATTTAGGGAATTTCTCTATGTAGGTATGTTGTTGAATTTTTTGTTGCTTTTTTGCTTTTTCTTGGTTTGTCGCTCTCTTCCTCTCTAAAATCAAGTTTTCGACACGCACCAAAAGAGAAAATGGTTGAGGGCCATTGTTGAAGTAATATCCACAATAGATTTGGATACTACAAAACTGGTCTCAATATGGCTTCGAGCCGTAATTACGCCGAAAATCTTTTAAACGAGGAATTGTACTAATTTAGTTTATATAAAGTTCGTTTAAATTAAAACAGGCATCCAATGATTTTTATGCTGAATTACGTTATGTTAAGTTCTGGTTTATCATTGAGCCAAGATTTTGGCGAAAGTGTTTTAGAAGCGGAATTTCACGATGTTTTTATAATAAATTCTTGTTTATACTATATGTTAAGTTAAGGTTTTTCGTTAGTTGTGTTAAGTAAAGTTATGTTATGTTAAGTTAAGTTAAACTAAGTTAAGTTATGTTAGTAATGTTATTTTAAGTTAAGCTAAGTGAAACTATGATATGATGTGTTTTATATTTTAAATCAAGTTATGTTAAGTTAAGTTAAGTTAAGTTATGTTAAGTTAAGTTATGATATTTTTAGTTGAGTTAAGTTAAGTTAACGTTGTAATATGTTACGTTAAGTTACGTTATGGTATGTTATGTTATATACCATTATGCAATGTTTTGTTATTTTATGCTACGTTACGTTATGTTGCGTTACATAACATTACGTTAATYTAAATACCATTAAGCGATTTCTACACCGTTTACGTTACGTTTTGTTGTGTCATATTACACATGTAAGTAATGTTAAGTTATATTATGTTATGTTAAGTTATGTCTCGGTCTGATATGCGAAGTTGTATCATGTTACTTCTTGTTTAATTGCAAAGCTATCTTTTCAGCTATTTTTCTTCAGCGATTAAGCTTCATCACTGCGCTTCTTCTTTCCGCCCTRTTAGGGTATAATTGAGACACTATGTATGTAGAATAATTTTTCATCGAAATATTCATAGCGTCAAATTAGTCGCCACCATATTTGTGCCCAATGTGCAGCCCAGACAGTGGTGAAAATATTAGTTTTTTTTTCGATTTTTATTTATTTGTTTTTCGTTTTTCACTGTTTTTCAGCATGAAATACTCCGAATTGCTTTTGCTGCCAACAGAATTTAAGTGTTTGCCAGTCATTATTGTTGTTGTTATTCGCYGTGCGGTGTAAGTAGTATATTTGTGCGCGCTGGTTTGCCTTTATTACTTAGTAGCGTGTCAGTGGCGGGCGCTGATTTGAAATTGGTTTTTGGAAATTTAGTTCAGCGACAGCTCAGACAAAAGTCGGTCAATCGCGTTGGCGTGTAAATATAACGGCAAATGGAAAGTGAAAACAAAGTGGGTGGACRAAGATTCATGCACTTGTCTACTCACCGGCTATAGATGGGCGTAAACATGGAAGGTGTGGCATGGTAGCACACACTCATTTCTATAACGGTGCTTTTTCGTAATATCATATACTATACATACATAYATCTKACATGATAAGCASTTTAAAGCCCTCGCATTTATTTATGCCAATATATGTAATTGTGAATATATACATACACATATAWATGTATATATGTATGTGCATATGTTTTTAAGTATTTGCTGTCATTTACTACAGTAATGGGTAATCATTAAAGCAACTAACATTTGCACATAATTTATTTTGCTTTTATGATCGCCTGGGACAAGCGCTCCACATTGCCATAAACAAGGCAATTTATAATATAAGTTTTAAGTGTGAATGTAACACACATACACGTTAGTTGATGGGTTTTAGTAGCGCTTGTTGACATGAATCGAAGTGAAAATAGGTCAATTGCTTGCATCACATCACGGCGTTGGCGACGTGTGTCAGCGTCTTGAAGTATGCTTTAAAGTTGTTATTTTGCGCTTTCTAATATATCGATTATTAGAGATAAAAATATTATTATTGCAGAAAAATACGTTTAGCGKGGTTGACACATATTTCAAAGAAAACTTTGCTAGCTTAAACCACTTAAAATTAAGCCATATAGTTGTATGCCTGGAACGAAAGCAAATGACATCAAAACGCTGAGTTTTCCTTCATTCAATTTAATTAAATTTGTTTTAAATAAATATGTCCGACTTCATATCTTTTTTAGCTGATATCAAATTAAATGTGGAAAATTTCCAATGGAAATTGYCAACTGGCAATCAATTAAAACCAGTTTGCCTTACTGACTCACGCGAGTTAATTGCAGCATAAATTTTCAACGAATGCGAAGCTTACAAAAAAAAAAAACAAAAAAAAAAGAAAAAAAAAATTGTGCGTTAGTGCTGGATTTGCATAAAGCTACAAATAAGTGTTGGAAGGAAAATAAAAATTGTGGGAAAATAGACACTTGCAATGCTATGTCAATAAAATTTCGCTAGATGTTTTGAAATATTTTTCGAATGTGTGAATTTATTTTAATTTAAAAGAACKGTACCATTTATGTTGTTTTCCTGATTGATTATGACTATCTAAAATAAACACAGCAATATTACAGCAATCTATGTTATGTTGTTACCTTACGTCATTTTGTGTTACCTTATGTTATGTTATCTTACATTATTATATGTTATGTTACGTAATTTTTTGTTATGATATGATATGTTTTGCTCCGTTATGTTATGTTACGATATGTTATGTTATGTTCTCTTACGTAATTTTACGTAACGTTACGTTTTTTGCTGTTATCTTACATTGTTTTCTCTTACGTTAGGTTATTATTTGTTKTGATATATATTATTATGTTGTTATGATATGGTATGTTTTGTTCCGTTATGTTATGTTATTTAACSTTATTTTATTTTATGCTACGTTTTGTCATCTTACGTTATTTTTTGTTATGCTATGTTATTCTATGCTATGCTAAGTTATGTTCCGTTTACGTTTCTGTACGTTCCGACATGTTATGTTATGTAATGTTATGTATATGTTACGGTACGTTACGTTATGTTATGTCATGTTTATGTAAACTTATGATTTATGTTACGTTTATGTTGCGTTTATGTTTTGTTTATGCTACAATACGTAACGCTATGTTATGTCATATTTTATATGAAACTTTTATTAAGCTATATTGTATACTGTTTTGATACGTTAATCGATGCTTTGCTACACCAGGACATATTTTCCATTTTTTACATGATAAGGCAGCAAAAAACTGCAAACCAACTTTTTCGAAATTTCCATTATTGTGTTCAAAAGGAAAATGTACCGATTCACTGCAAATAGTAGAAAAACTTTAAAGAAATAGTGATCAAAATCGATAATAAGTGGCAACACTCCCTCTCATGTTATTAGAAGGGTAGTAAATGTTTCACTTTTTTCTGGTAAGTAGGCAATTTCTGAGAAAAGCACAAGCGACTGCAAAAAAATTGCGAAAATAAAAAAAGCAGGATTGTAAATTGATTTAAGTCTGCAATCCTTTTGGCATGTAAAAAGAAGCTGTATTATTTTCCATTTTCCAGTTTTTCTGTGCTGTTTTTGAAACATATCGTTATAATTTTTTCGGCAATATTTTTGTTTTCATCTATGTATTGGGTCACCTTTCACTGTAATTTTAGCCAAAGCTTCAATACCGAAAACCAGGCAAGATAATTAAAACTGGAACTGGTTTTTGTCTCATAGTTCTTTTAGGGTTAAAAATACTTGCATGTGTAAAATTTAACTGTTTTTATACACTTGTGTGCTTCAAGGAATCGATTTGGTTTTGCTAGTAAATCAAATTTTCATAAATTTTGAGAATATTTTGCGAAAAGCTGAAATTGATTTGGCAAATAATTTGGAGATATGCGCATATCTGTGGATGTTCCCGAGCGTTCGAATTGCCTTCCAAAACTAAAACGTGTTTCTCTCGAAAAGCTGTTTTCGTTGAGGAAATTTTTGCGAAACGCGTGAACGAAGAGGCTTTTGTACGACCCTCTCAGTTATAATTGTCGGGTACAATATTAAAAGGCATTGATAATAATTTAGATTTTTTAAGCCACGCKGGAATAAAGTTTTTTTACAAGGACCGACTTTTTTTGGGATGTCGTCATTTTTTCAGACTTAAAAATTAGAATTAATCCTCCAAGCATTGTAATAAATATCAAATCACCTCTTTACCTTAGCCGTTTGGTTCAAAGTTTATCAACAAATTCAAGTAATTCCCAACAGCTCATTCCTTTGCTACTAGAAACATTCAAACATATATCCTTCCTTCTGCAGTTACTGAGCAACTGCTCAAAGCATCGGTAATTCGAAATGCCAGCAGCATTTAGTGGCATGCCACATCTAACTATCAGTCTGGCAGGAATTGCTGCAAAAATTCGATAGCATTCATATGTGTACGTGTGTGTTAGTGAACCATTTGTGCATGCACTGATACTGCTGAGTATCGGATCACATACTTGCACAAACACATTCGCGAACGATATAGTTACTGTAGCGCAATATTTAGTGTCCGACATTTTCGAAGCAGAAGTAATACATTAAGCAACATTTCCACGTCTGTCACAGTTGTTACTGCGAAAATTGGCTGCTGTAACACTGAGGTTCATGTGGTTCTCTCTCGCATTTCTCGCATTCAATAACCACCCGCTACAATCTAATGGGATTTCGATGAATTTTCACATCACTGGATTTGCACATTCGTGTGGCACAGCTCCTTTGTTGGGCGCCTCTCTTCTCAACATTTTAGTTTGGGTAATGCAATTGCGGAAATTTCGCACATTGCTATCGATATCGCTTTGGGACACAATTAATTTACTTTACGCTGAAAGGGAGGCGACTGTGGTAGAAGCGGGTTGCACGTTTGCTTGTGTTGTTTCTGGTAGCAATATCGAATAGCGGCAAGTGAGAGCTTATGGTTTTTTTATGTGAGGATTTTTGGACAAACTCAGATCGAYCTTTAAATAGAAAAACATACGCTGTAACAAAATATGCATCTAAATTTACAYACCAGAAAAGCGAAAATACGGAATATTTTAAAGTGGTTTTCCGATAAATACACTAACAACCAATCAAGTGCACTTTCGAGTTCGTCGGGGCTGTAATTTCTATGTCAAAGATAAACAATGCTCTGGAAGGAAAAAGAAAAAAGAGAAAATATTGATCGAAATGCGTTGGGAGTGAAAAAGACTCATCCACTCTAAGCTGYACTCCTACGGCTAAGCTCCATATACAAACAAGTACTGGTAACAATAGGATCGCTTGGAGGCAGCAATCGCCAAGAAGTGACTTGGCCAATGTAAGTAGAATTGTCAGGTCACTTAAACCAATAGTGAATCGACAGAAGCTTCAAGAGCTTCGTAGAGAGGTTCTTATAAATCTACCTTATATACCGTGCTTGGCACCAAGTGATTAAAACAAGCTTGTTTCAATATACTAACTCCGTCTTTTTTTATCACCAAAAATCCTTTCTAGGTGGCTTATCAGTATGGATCAGTGACTTAATATGGTTTGTGGGTAGGTTAAGAAGGTAGGTACATGAGCTGCGGAAAGCAGATGGCAGCACTTAGATCATCATTATTMYCATAGTGCTTCCGATTTGRTAGAAAACCTGYTTTTTTCYACCCCACCTGCCCAATATCTCTAAAGTTGGAGTATTGTGAGCGATGAAATACTTATATCTCTCCTCATCTGGTTGACAGCTGSKCATTCGCATAGATAATKTTCTGGCATCTCATCACCTTGGGTGCATACCCTGAGTTCCGCGGAATCCACCTTTCCAATTTTCCGAAGGTGGAATGTTAAGGACAAATGCCCTGTCTCCTACTAAACTCCATTCTGGCTAGCAGTAGAATCTTTTTGTTCTGTCCTTCTTCTTCTTTATTGGTGTAGACACCGCTTACGCGGTTATAGCCGAGTTAACAACAGCGCGCCAGTCGTTTGTTCTTTTAGTAGAGGTCTTCTTCTTCCTCTGCTTCTACCAGCGGGTACTGTGGCGAATACTTTCAAAGCCGGAGTGTTTTCGTCCATTCGGATGACATGACCAAGCCAGCTTAGCCGCTGTCTTTTATTTCGCTGAACTATGTCAATGTCATYGTATATCTCATACAGCTCATCGTTCCATCGAATGCCATATTCGAAGTGGCCAACGCGCAAAGGACCATAAATCTTTTGCAGAACTTTTCGATCGAAAACTCGCAACGTCTATTCATCAGTTGTTGTCATCGTCCAAGCTTCTGCACCGTATAGCATTACGGGAATTATGAGTGATTTATAGAGTTTGGTTTTTGTTCGTCGAGAGAGGACTTTGCTTCTCAATTGCCCACTCAGTCCGAAGTAGCACCTTTTGGCAAGAGTTATCCTGCGTTGGATTTTCAGACTGACATTGTTCGTGGGATTTATGATGGTTCCCAAATATATGAAACTATGTAGATAGTCTTCAACGTTATGACTATCAACAGTGACGTGAGAGCTAACTTGAGAGTGCGACGACTATTTACTTTGCTTCTTTGTCCAGTTGATAAAGCAGATGATATCATATCATTCATTTTGCAAAATAATTTTGTGGTATGCCCTGTGTTACCCTATATTCTGTTCCCAGATCTTAGATGTTCCTCCAGTGTCCATTGCTTCAAACTATCCTTGTAGGAACTGAGTGGCCTGGTGTAACTTAGCGGGATTAAGTCTGCAGCAGCGATCCAGCAGGCAAGTTCGGCTATATTTTTATTACCTTCAGTTCCTACATGACTAGGTACCCAGTTGA
>NW_017537501.1:694741-699624 GCF_001853355.1 Bactrocera latifrons | reverse complement strand
ATGGTTCCTCCGTGACCATGTTCGAGCATTTCGAAGCGGGATTGTCCACATGGATTTTACATATCTGTACATCTCCGCTCAGGAAAAAGTCAAACGGTATGATATCACATGATCTTGGTGGCCAATCGACCTGCATAAAATGTGAAATTATCTGCTCACCGAAGTGTTCTCTCCACCTGCCCACAAACCACACTAAACCGTTCTGTTTTTCTTTTTTTTTATGATAAAAGTTGACAGGTTTGATGCTTTAGCTTGAAATTGAACATAACTTGTTTAAAATTGAACATRACATATAAAATTATTTATCGACATGCCGTTGCGACTGTTGCTCTTGTTTTTGTGCTGCTGCATAATTAGTTAACAACAATTTTTACAACTTTCGCTCTAAAAATTAATTTATGTCTACTTAAGCGCAATTTTGTTGCCCAATTTAATGGCATATTCACACACACTCGCGCATTAATTTTGTCGAAACTTCAAGCTGCGCCCAACTAAATGCGTAAATATGGCAGTCATGTGGCAGCGTTTAAYTCCCGGCATCGTGTGCTCGGGTGCGCCTGCGAGTGCGTAGTTGTAAACTTTGTGATCTGCAATTAGAAAGTTTGGCTACCTTTTTGATGAGTGGCTTCTGTGGTATGCGCCATGCCACACACACGCGCGCGCCRCAACCAAAGCTGAGTATTTGATTTTAATTATACCGCAAAGCGACCGCTATAAGCGCGTATATACTTGCAGATATAGAGATATATGTATACAGTTAGGCATATGTGCTGGGGGAGCGCACCATTTGCTCTTTCTCTCTGGAGTGRCGTATAATTTATGGCGCAAAGTCTTAGCCGGCGGATGGAGCAAAGTGCCTGAATGAGCGTGCAGCGGTTTACCTGTGTGCTTAAGTGGTTGTGTGAGTTTTTTTTATTTTTTTTATATTTTCTCTCTTGCATTGTTGTTATGAAAACTTGTTGCGAAATGCGTGTGTGCTCTTTAAGCTAAGCAGTGTTAGTAAGTGAGAGAATTGCAAATTAGGAATTAAATGTTGCACTAACACACATACACACGTGCAACTATTACTTAGCTCTTCAGGCGACGCACTTTGTTTAATATGAAAAGTTTTTAATAGATTTACATGCGCGGTTGCAATTCAACRATATCCTCCTATCCACCAAGTATCCATGGTAAACCACGTAATGACTTACTGCATTGTAATTGAGAGAGGTAATTTCTCATTTCGGTTTAGAGKATTGTCTGAGATTTAATCGTTTCGTTGAGAGTCACTTAATTAGCAGCATAATTGAAGGACATGCATTTTAATCGCATTCTGCGGTAGATTTTGTGAGTATATCGAGCTGCATGCTTTATTAGTAAAAAAAAAATACAGATCTGAAAAGCAATTTGCCTAGATATTTGCATTTACATACGTTTTTTTTTTTTCAAACTATCTATAAAAGCAGGGAAAAGAATAAATCTATAAAATAATATGCTACAAAGTGCTTTCCAAAGTAAACAGGAGTTAAAAAAAAGATTAAAAATGATTTTTCGACAAAATCAATTTATTTTATTCAAAATAGTCTCTTTCTGCTTCAATAGAGCTTTTTGCACGGTCCAACAGCATGTCGAACGAGTGTTTTAGCTCGTTGGTCGGTATGACCGCCGGTATGCCGGTGCAAGCCTTTTGAATGGTCTCTACGTCTACATAACGCTTTCCTTTCATGGTAAATGCATTTTCCGAAAAGGTAGAAGTCGCACGGTGCCATGTCAGGGGAGCGATTAATGGTTAAAATGTGATTTTTAGTCAAAAAATCGGTAACAATCGGTCCTTCGAATGTTGGATTCTGAGCAATTTTTGGGTCGTCAGTCAATTTGTGCGGAACAAACCAGAACAAACTTTCGTAAACCCAAATGTTCAATCAAAATGCGATAAAGTGCACGATTTCCATAAATTTTAAAGATGATTTCGGCTGATTTTTGATGAATTCACACACAGTTTTAATAGAATTTCAGGTGAGCACGGATTTTGATTGGCCCACATGTTGATCGTCCTTTATATCCTCACGACCACTTTGAAAACGTTGAAACCACTCATGCACTCTGCTACGGGTTAGGCAATCATCGCCACAAAATTGTTTCATCAACTGAAACGTTTCGGTAAAAGTTTTACCAATTTTATAGCAAAATTTAATTTTGGATCTTTGTTCGAATCACATTTTCGCACCGGAATACATACATACTGACACTTAAAACGCAATAACTTCACTTCCAATCAAAGTAATGTCGTAAAATTCTCACTGGACAATCGATAAAGATAACGAAATCTAACGCACTAGTCGATATACAGATGGCACCACAAGGAGGCGCTAGATTCAAAAAAGTTCTGTTTACTTTGGAAAACACCTTGTATAACGTATGCTCTAAGTAGAATCTAAGTTTGATAAATCACGYGTGAGTTGTTTCAAGTTGTCAAATCATTTTTCTTCAGTACTGCTTGGAAACATCATCAGCATTACCCAACAATCATTACTGAATATATATTTGATTTCTGAAATTGAAGCTTGTGATCTCGACGACATTTGATTCAACAAGACGGATCCATTTCCCACATAACGCATCAACCGATCGATTTATTGAGTTTATTGAGTCAACACTTGGGTGAGCAGATAACTTCACGTTTTGGGCCGGTCGATTGGCCACCAAGATCATATGATATCGCACCGTTAGATTTTTTCCTGTAGAGATATTTAAAGTCTTAAGCATGTGTGGACTATCTGCTGTAAACTCAGGCCAACATTTGAAAAAAAATAATAATAATTTTCAAGAAATAAATGCCAAAGAACGTTTTTTCGAATGATAATAAGAAGCTAAGTTCGGGTGTCACCGAACATTTTATACTCTCGCATCAAATGCCGTATTTGTGTAAAGTTTTATTCCGCTATCATCATTGGTTCCTTATGGATATATTATACAGAGAAGGCATCAGATGGAATTCAAAATAGGGTTATATTGGAAGAAGGCGTGGTTGTGAACCGATTTCACCCATATTTCGTACATGTCATCAGGGTGTTAAGAAAATATTACATACAGAATTTTATTGAAATCGGTTGAGTACTTCCTGAGATATGGTTTTTGGTCCATAAGTGGGCGACGCCACGCCCATTTTCAATTTAAAAAAAAAGCCTGGCTGCAGCTTCCTTCTGCCATTTCTTCCGTAAAATTTAGTGTTTTTGACGTTTTTCGTTAGTCCGTTAACGCACTTTTAGTGATTTTCAACATAACCTTTGTATGGGAGGTGGGCGTGATTATTATCCGATTTCTTCGGTTTTTGAACTGTATATGGAAATGCCTAAAAGAAACGACTCTATACAGTTTGGTTGACATAGCTATAGTAGTTTTCGAGATATGTACAAAAAAGTTAGTAGGGGGCGGGGCCACGCCCACTTTTCCAAAAAAAATTACGCCCAAATATGCCACTCCCTAATGCGATCCTTTGTGCCAAATTTCACTTTAATATCTTTATGTATGACAATTTATATGTTTTCGCCATTTTGTGGGCAGTGGGCCGATTTTGCCCATCTTCGAACATAACCTTCTTATGGAGCCATCATGATATCTCAATTTTTACTCAAGTTACAGCTTGCACGGACGGACGGACAGACGGACGGACGGACAGACAGACATCCGGATTTCAACTCTACTCGTCACCCTGATCACTTTGGTATATATAACCCTATATCTAACTCTTTTAGTTTTAGGACTTACAAACAACCGTTATGTGAACAAAACTRTAATACYCTCTTTAGCAACTTTGTTGCGAGAGTATAAAAATCGGAAAAGTCAACAACAAACAATCATGACCAAAAATGTTGTCGTGACAGCGACGCTCAAAGCAGTAATAAGCGCTGTGGTACAATGCAAAACTTTTAGCGCCTGAAATGAGCAAAAACTGCAAAGCAACAGCAAAAATAAATATACAAAAAACTAACTCGAAAATTTGTAATATAAATTTTTAGCTTTAAGGCACAGCTTAAGCTCAGCTCGAACACAAGATTAGATGGTTTGAATTATTATACAGTTTATAAAGCTAATAGTAGAGTTATCTTTAAGATAAAGTGGTAGTTAACTAAATCGTCTTAATATRGTCGCTTGAATGCAAATGAAGAACTTAATCTATCCGAACTTCGGACAATGAAGGATTATGGAACTCCTTTCGTAGTAATTTTTGCTAATGCTCTCCATATCCGACCCTATCGAAACAGCTTGTTTGCTGGAGCCCCCAAATGAGCCATTTCATTGAAAAATTATTTCCGTTTTACCATAAGCAGTGTGTATCTACACAGCAGTTGAGTAATAGATTTCATTGTATGGATTATGAAGATTGAAGTACTTGCGGAGCTAGCTTAACATAATACTAAACTTAAATATTATGATATACATAATACTATTTAAAAATAAAATAACTGTCACACAAGAACCTAATTTGGATCGTTTGGGTAAATTTTTGTGATAGGTATACCCTGAAAACTTTGAAAAAAATTTTTACCATATCTCAGAAAAAAAAATTGTTTTTTTCCACCCAACCTAATGCATATAAAATCGCTTCGGCGCTTAAAGTGCCGCTCAAGCAGACGCCATAAACCAACATTTATTAGCGCTTTAATTATGAAAGCTATGTAAGTAGATATTAAGAAGACGTAAAGGAAAACTCATAAAAATATCCATCTGGTACGACGGTACGTATACGCAACATCATAAATAGCATTAAAAGTAGGAAAGAAGGCTCCGGCGCACTAAAATTGCTGTAAGTTACACTACAGTTCTATAAGCGGTTGCACGCTTGACTCACTGATTAAGTTTATGTTGTGTTTTTTTTTTTTTTTTTTTTTTTTTTTTTT
>NW_017537501.1:691261-694538 GCF_001853355.1 Bactrocera latifrons | reverse complement strand
ATATACTTGTAAAGGAATTTCTTCATTATTTTCACTCATTTTTCAACAGCTGCAACCTTTTTTCAACTTCCTCGAATTTATTTATATTTTTTTTTTTTTTTTCGGATAAATAAAACTTAAAATGTCACCTTTCCAACACTATAATGTACAATGTGTTTGGTAGCACTGAATACTATACGACTGCAGCGACATATATTGACAAAATACGACTTTTCCAATACGATTGAAGATGCTGAGCGCTGTTTTTCGAAAACTCTTATGTTTTGCCATAGTTMTTTGGCTTGTCATAGCCATTTTAGAGGCGCCTTTTCAGCAGCTAATTTAGCATTATGAATAACGGCGCTTCATTAGCACCGTCCTCGTGTTCATTTAATTTGCTGAATTGCGTAAACAAGTAAGTTTGTGGCGAAAGTTGATTGAATATTCGTGTCAGTTTCCTTGTGCCACTTTCGCTGCTCATTAAGTACGCGAGTTTTGATATGTGTGCGCGCTTGCGTCAATTAACAGTAAATTCAAATTGCAACTGCATGTGCGGCAGCAACAACTTATGCAACACATACACACACGCACTTAAGCATATGAGCATGGCTCGACTTGCGTAATATTACAGCGCGCTTCTCATGTTAAAAGTTAAAGTTTTTTTTCTAGTTTCGTTCAGTGCGTTGCGCCGCTCAGCGGTGCGTGGCAGTCGTGGCATAACTGTGGGCGTGTGGCGGTAATTGCGTCCTTGCAAACTGCAGGTGTAGTCAAGTGCTCCAATTGCTATTCGACTGTTGGCCACTTTCGCACATTGCATTATATGCCATACTTGTATATGTATGTATGTRTCTGTGTAAAAATGCTATTGCCCTAGTTGTTGATTTGGTTGCTCGGTGAAATCTTCGCCAATTTACTCAAATGACTTGGCGACCCTCGTCGCTTGCCTTTAATTGGTAATTGCTAGCTGCAAGCACTTTAATTTATATCCAGTTTTATGTGTGTTGTGTGTGTGTTTCTGTTTTTTATATTAAATCATTCTTTGAAAAAATGTTATGGAAGGTTCTTTAATAATATATATTTATTATTAACTTTAGCTATCGAGTTAAATATGTTTATCTTCATATTGCTGTAATATACTATGTGATCAAAAGTAACCCGGACTGACAAAAATCTTCTTTCTACGTATTTTAATACAAATTTTTATTATCACAACGATTTTTCCAATTTTCTATAAACGCTTTTGTTACAAGTCTGCCATTGACTCATTTAATACCCAAAACTTTAACCAAAAAGTGTTGAATCGATACACAAAACTTTAATTAAAATATGTTGAATCTTAACCCAAAAGCTAAACTAAATTGTGTTGAATCGATAACCGAAACTATAACTAAAATATGCTGAATCAGTAGCCAAAACTTTAACCAAAATATTTTCAATCGATACATTAGATATGTTTAGATGCTTTCTTAACTCTCTGATGTCCACACGACGACTTTCAGGCACTGCTTCTTAAGTTTTAATGAACAGAGGTGAATTTCGATGACTTCACGACCTTCACTGAATGGTCTGTGCCCCTCAAATACTTCCGTGAGTTGGGAGTCTAATATATTCTGGAACATTTTCAATGCTTCTGTGGTTGCGATTTCATAGAAATTACAAAATTTTTAGCAATCTCGTAGCCCAATTGTTTTCGTTTTCCTGCTGAGAATTGGCCGTGGCACTTTTCGCATTCTGAAAAAATAGCTGCCGAATACACAACAATTGAGATATGAGACTCAAACTTGGTGAAAACATAGAAAAAGGTTTCGCCAATCTAKGAAAGAAATATTTTACCAACTGCATTTGAGCGTGCCATTTAAGTAGACCAGTCGASGTTAATTCTTCATCATCAGAACAGACAACAGTTCGTTCCTGAAAAGTCAAATCCTACACTGTTAGTCTTTGAAGAGAAATCGAAGAACCATGGAACTGAAAAAGCTTCTATTCCAGTCTTATTGGAGACATTAAAATAAAATAGTCTCACCATGGACTTCAATGACTTTCGAGGAAAGTTTTTTTGATACAAGGTACATGTTAGCATCTAAGAGAAAAGTCTTTATGCGAATATTTTCTTCTTCTAGATTCTCTTAAATGGAGATTACAATATCTATATTAGGTCTTGGCTCATAGTATTGCCTCGCTCTCCCATTCTATTCAGACCCTCAAAAATAGTTATCATTAAATATCTAAAAGTGTTCTGAATCGGCTTAGTGAAACTTAGAAATGTATATTGGTGAGTACTATTTATATTGTTTTAAATCATTCCCAACAGTTTGTTGATGCCACACTGGACACACCACCGCAACTAAATTATTTTTTACTTCCTCATGAGCGATGAAATGCACAACATTATGGTTTAWACTCGGCAATTAAATTTTGTACATTGTTTATATTAAAATATTAAAACATGTTTACATGGCAAAAACATGCACAATATTAATAAAGGATATTCAAATGTTCGGTTATGTGAACAAGTTGGAGTGGCACTTGCTCATTACAAGTACTCAATATAAGTTAATTGATTTTTCTATTTATGCACCACAAACAAGTGCAATTTACATACATATATGCATATATAATATATATAAAACATATATACTATATATTTCCACAAATACATATGTAAAAGTAATGAAGTGACAGTTTAAGCAAACAAAACATTTGTTGTTAGCGTTGATGGGCAATTTTAATTYTGAAATTGAGATTTAATTGTGTGGTATAAAGTTGTAAGAGTAAATTTTATTAGTTTTTAAGCATACTAGTTGCTTTCAATTAAATTTCAATTAACTTAAAGTCAATTAAAAATTATATATTTCATTATTTTTTTGTTTGTTTCAATGTATAACAGTGCCGAGAGAACTCATCACCTCTAATAATGTCAACTGATTCTGAGTGCTTGTAATATTTGCTCAGACTTGTATATGTACTTTTAAAAGACTTAAACTATATATAAACAATAAATTCCGCACTACGAGATTTATAATTAGAAGCTCACATCGACTCCCTTGCAATCCGGAAGTGAGAACCTGATCAGATTTTGACTCAATTTTTATTAAATTTTCAGCAAATCAATATACAGATTCGGAAATTCCGTTATTTCCCATTTGCTAATAGATCGAACTAAAAATATTTTTAATGTTATTTATACCGTGGCAACATATTGCTATAGAAAAATATCAAAAATAGGTAGAATTGTTTTTATACTTGCTTTAGGCCTCATACACTATCTAGTAAAAAGTTTTTGGAACTTCCGGTTGAT
>NW_017537501.1:688255-690897 GCF_001853355.1 Bactrocera latifrons | reverse complement strand
AAAAAAAATAAATAAATAATACCGCAAGACTTTTTTGACAACCTATTATGAGTATGAAAACACGTAAATAAAATGATACACAATAGCCTCTGGTTTAAGTGGTAGTGATTGAGTCGACGCGATTCGTGATCGAATTGTAGTTGGATGTGGATGATCAAAAAAGAGTAGCGCGTTGGATCGTTTTTTTTTCTTTTTATATTGAAGTAGTATAGCAGAGAAATCGAGAAGATGAGCCACTCCCTTTTTGTCGACTTGAATTATGGTGTATCATTGTGTACTCTGCTCCTTGAGTGCTACCAGGTGTGCTGTTTTGTAGTAAGGTATGACAGTTTTTTACAATTAGAAAGGTGGGTAATTGCAGTGTAAGGTTTAGCTCATTTAAATAAATGCGTACAGTATCAAATCAGATGAATATTTCCCCTAGCTCCCATATATGTGGTATAAAATAAACCCATGTTCTTTCAGACTTCGGTTGACTTAAATTTATTGATTTAAGTCAATGTATGCAATATTTTAATGAAACCGATTATCTTCTTAGCCATAACTCAATATGAATATAATCAATCAAAAGCCTAATTCCTCCCTAAAAATATTATATGGTCAGTATTGTCGCTTCCAGTTACATTTCCTTCATATTGAGAATATGAAATATTTTAAAAGTCGTGCCTTTGGCTGAGTATATGCCCCATATAGTATATMTATGTTATGTTAGCAATGTTAAGTTTTAAATATCTCGAACACAAACCAAAATGTAGTAATAACATTAAGTCGGTCTTTAACCCATAATTTAACTACTAACATTCTAAATCTGACTGAAATTTATTCGGTTCTTTCGCACAATCAATGTAAATTTTTATGGAACATTTTTTTTTTTATTTTTGTTTTTTTTTTGTTTTTAATTTAGCCAACTCATTAAGGAGGGATATACTTAGCTCCTTACAAATTTCAAGAACACAAAAGAATCGGTTACACTTACTTTAGATTTTCTTTACTTAACTTGTCTTTAATATATTGACCATTTTGTTTGGTTATGTTAGGTTTAGTTAGGCTAAGTTGGTCTGGCACGCTAAAGGGCAACACATAGACCATATTTTGTTTCATTAAGAAATRCAAGAGGAGTAGTTATCCTTTAAGATGTCTGCCTTGACGCGAAGTTGAACTCTGTGGCCTCACTAGCGATACCTCTTGTAGTAGGCACCTCTTCCAGTAAGTCGGTTCGGTTCGGTTCGGTTTTTGGCCGTACAATAGTTAGTATAGAATTTAAAAAGGCACATCCTTACCACTCTCTATATGCTGCAATTAAACATGCAGTAATACCCAACTTATGCCTTCCGCTGAAAATTTATTGTTTATTGGTATCAAAAGAATACCTTTACAGTATAGTATATGTATAGTTGGGTTTGAATTGCCTCTACCTGCAATCTATTAAGCAGAATTATCTAATATTACATTAAAATGTTTACARGTCGCTATGACCGGCGGGTTTACAAAGCGGCAAAAAAAAAATCTCACTTCACTTTCCAAAACAGCTTCGACACAGGTTTCAGATATAAATATTTCTAAATATTGCATAAAAATATGTATGTATTTATATTTCAATCCTTTTAAACCATAATCTCACAACTTAAAATCGTATCATTTTCGGAAATATTTAAGAATTCATCAACGAAACAAACGAAAAGGCGACCAAACGAGAAAAAAATTAAAATTACAAATTTAGGTCTTAAATCCCAAACACAAAGGGCACGTGCGTGTGGCACATACACAAACAAACATTCGTAAAAGCCGAAGGTAAGCAAATGCCATAAAGGGTTCGAAAACGTTACAAACCCCAAAAGAAACAATGTGTCAAATAGCCGTGCTGACAACTTGAGGGTTGAAGAATGTGAAATATTTTTACACATGGACGTTATCTTTTTTTTTCGTTTCTTTTGGTTTTTTCTTTTTGTCGAAATGCCGGACCCACATGCCACATCCAACAACAGAAATACCAAACGCAACGTTAGGTTGATTTCGGGCTTTTAAGCGAGCATAAATTTCCATATATTGCCAAATGGAAATTTTCCTTTCCTGCTTTAACCCACAACTATACACACTACGATTGAAGGCTCGGATTAAGGATGCAGTAACCCTTCGGTGCGCTTCACGTGCCGTAATTACGCTGAAAATTGCTTTGAAGTTTATGAGCCTTGGGTTGACCAAAATGATATGGCGAAACAAATACATACATACACTTATGTACCGTATACATAAACTATTATTCTTAGACACAACAACAAGAAAAACATGATTACTTTGTTTATTGAAAAGGTGGGGAATCTTTGAAACTTTATTGCAAAGGATCAACATTGAAGGAATGGCAACACTTCTTTGTGTATTTCATGGAAGCAGTTTGCTGAAATCTCAATTTCTAATCCAATCGGTTAGTAATAAATAAGCATAATAGAGTAAGTTTCTTCACACATCGCCAATTCAAGGAAGCATTCCTCTGCCGAAACTCCAACAGAAACAATAACGTCGTGGAATTTTCTATTAATTCACACTAAATTTATATTGAAGAAATATATAGAATACTTTACGCAAAGTTCTGCAGGCGATTTCACGCTCTTATTCCACATAAATTTATACCAAGGAACAGACCA
>NW_017537501.1:684015-687300 GCF_001853355.1 Bactrocera latifrons | reverse complement strand
ATTGGCGCCACGTAGCGAAAAGAAGAAACGACTGGCGCGCTGTTGTTAACTCGGCTATAATCGCGTAAGCGGTGACTACGCCAATCAAGAAGAAGAAGAAGAATGTTAATAATTTTTTTGAAGAAGATAAATTTAATATTTTTTGAATTACACATGATCGCCGACGGCATGCTCTACTGCTACAGTTTGCTTGAAAGACCAATGAAGATTAAGGCACTGACTTCGTAGCGCATGTCGTGTCTTGGAAAGCAGGGCAGCAGAGGAAAGTATAATCAGAAGCAAGCAAGGTGCCAGGTCAAAAAGGCATCGAGGGCAATGAGATAGTGGACCAGATTGCCAAGAATGGTGTACTGCTAACAGCCGGAAACGTGATCTACATTGGGAAACCCATGCATTTTCTACACGACGGTCTGAACAGAAGCATAGTAAAGAAAATCAAAAGCCGAGGGAACTAGCTTCCTGGGGGCAAGATTGCAAAAGTCATGGGCAAAACTCTTGACCGAAAGTACACAAAATTCCTATTGGCACTTGATAGAAGAGACTGTAGGAACATGATCGGAAATATAACTGGTCAGTGTCTAGTGGCGACACACGTCCGATTGTGACTGACAGTTCSAGAAGACTGYAGTAAATGTCTAGAGCAAGGCACCAAGGAAACAGAGCAGATAGAGCATATCGCATCTTCCCCGTATTGGAAAAACTGCGCTATAACCATCCAATGTTGCRAAGGACCAAAACTGATCTATGTGTGGCTAATTGGCCTACCAGTTTAACCTAACCTAACCTAACCTTTTAGATTTCGTGATTTGGCAATTCTAGTGTTGCAATCTTGAAGCTTACAATTTTATTGTAAAATCGAAATTTTTGTTGGTTTATATACTCAGAACGTTTTGATTTCGCGCGATTATTTTTTACAACTTTCGAAGTGGGTTAACGTGGGTCAAGAGTGCATGAAAGAAATTAATACAATTTTTGACGATGTAGCTCTATAAAAGACTAGTATTTATCGATGGTAAGGTGAATTAAATCGAGGTCGTAGATCACTCGGAAACTATTGACACTTTGCGAGAATTGATAATTAAAAATCGCATTGTGACCAATCCTGGGTCTTGTCGATTGGTCGAAAGAAATGTTAACCAGAATTCGAAACACGTCTATGGCATTGTGACGGATCATGAAACTGATAAATTCAATGAATGCAGTTTCCTGAACAACGAGTTTAAAAATAAACTGATAGAGCAAAAAATAATTCTGGTAACGTTCAAAAAATTTAATTTTATTTTGTTTTTTAAAGGTATCGAAGCATGCATTTGTTTTTTTTTTTTTTTATTTCACACCTTATTTACCCCTAGCTTTTTTATTTAAATTTTGTTAACTCAAAGCATCGTTTAAATGTAGGCTCATACTTTTTCAACTGAATAAAATTTACTACCAAGAGCAATTACCTGTTACTAAAACGAATAGTAACGGTCATCCACTTATAATGGCTCATTAACACTTCTGCACCTGCTGTGTTCGTAAACTTCAAGCGGATCGTAAATTGCCGCCTTTGTAACATATGGCTGCGTAGTTAAGGACTGTTTATTCATGAATGTTTACTCTACAATATACGTATTAAGAACTCTAGAATACATATTTTAGATATTTTTGCAAAATAATATTGTGTGAGTAGTATTTAAACTGAGTACACCCGAATTACGCTCTTTAGAGTACAATTGAAAATTAGTCAAGTCACAAACCTTTAGAATACAATTAGATATCAACCAATCCTAAATGAATATATTACATATTTTGGCAGTGAGAGGCGATTTGTTATTTGTTAAATATTTGAAATCATTAAACGATATTTCAACTATAAAAGTTAACTAGTGAATTAATGATTGAAAATGATGCTTTTGTACTTTGTCGGCTTTTAGGCTGCAGAACTAATGTCTTCATAGGATATACTAAACAAAATTAACAAAAGTGTCATTAGTAGAATGTTACTTTGCGACTAATCGCTGACGCATTCCTTGTTGGGTAACAACAGAGTATGTGGAGGTGTTCAGAATTAATATTCACTATAAATACCATCAAATGAAAATTGACCCAGACTAATCAAAAAATTAAATTGAATACTAATATTTATGCAGCTCCTTCACCTCTCTTACGACCTTTACTTGATTTAATTTTGCAAAATATTTTGATACGAGTCTTACCTTAGTAAACTTCATACTCAAAACATTAACCAAAATTTGATGAAACGTTCCAGCAGATATGATGATCCTCTGCTATATATCTGCTGATCTTTCAATTTTATTGATGTCGGCGTTATAGATTTGTTTACTTAACGGAACTGTTACCTAGCTAGTCTAGCAGAATGTCACCAGAAGTGCCAATCCATTATTATTCACCTTAAAATTTTTCAGTGATTAATTTAATTTAATATTTATCAATTGRCTTACACATAACCATTGGCTGACATAACGAACACATCAGCTTTTTCAACTCAAATATCATCACTAAGATCCCAATTTCACTGTATTTCGACAACCTAACTTGAGTAAAAAAAAGCTTATGTCAGTTAACAGTTAGCCTGCAGCAGGCAGTAGAAAATCCCCGTCCGGAATTTTTGTCATTAAAAAGATACTCATAACTCACCGATTGGCACACGACCAAAAATTGGTTTGCGCTCTTATGTACATCTACATATATATGCATGATGGTATGCGTGTATGTATGTAAGTATGTATGTATGYATGCTATACGCATACCCAAAAGCRCCCAGCTGTTATGTGTGCTGCTGTTCGGCACGTGCCAGTGGCAATGTTAACGGCATTGTTGTGGCAAGAACTACGGTTAGATAGCGAGGTTTGGATAGTTAATTGGCAAGCAAAGGCATAACGGCTTTTAGTAATGGTGTGTAAGTGTAAATGAGTGCTGATTGCTGAAAAAGTGCAGCCAAAAAATRTAAAGTTTCAGATTAAAAGTAAACATTAATGTTAAATTTTTTGAAAATTGAAAAAGCACAAAATTAAATGAAGTGAGAAATTTGTATACCAAAGTTGTATAAAATCGACGGGAGATGGGAAAAACTAATTTATTACAAAATTTATTATACTTAGAAGCGGAATGCCTGAAATAAGGCTAAATTGCAGTTATTGAGGTGATAAAAAACAGACGCTCGTACAATGAAATACCGACGAAATAAAATCAATAATCGATAAACTGGCGGCGTCTAAATAAATTTGTGTTTTGCCCAAAATTTTATTTGTTTTTGGCTTGCCAAAATTCGAAAAAAAAAAA
>NW_017537501.1:681380-683385 GCF_001853355.1 Bactrocera latifrons | reverse complement strand
TACTTTCACGTTTGTAGCGTTCTTAAAGCTTATATTCTTCATTTTGTATTTTTTCGAATGATTAAAATTCGTCAGCTGATTGCTCTCTTATCAATGCACACAACCAAATTTACAGCCAATACAACAACCCGCAGGTTTTATTTCCGTTTCAACTTGATTAAATAAAATATAGTAAAATAAGGTCTTTATTTAGAATGGTAAATTGATCTTATTTAGCGCTTTGTTCGAGCAAAAGACGCCTAATTGAGCAATAATTATCACAATTGGCCATCAAGATTGTGCGATATCACACTGTTAGACTTTATCCTGTGGAGATATGTAAAGTTTTAAGTTTATGCAGACAATCCCGCTTGGACTCAAGGCCTTTGAGCGAAACATCACGCGTGTCATTCGCCAGTTACCACTTGTAATGCTCGAAGAAGTGATCGAAAATTAGACTCAACGGATGGACCATCTGAGACGTTGTCGCGGGCAATATTTGAAAGCGATAATCTGTGAAAAAATAAATGCCGAAGAATGTTATTTAGAATGATAATAAACATTCCATATTTAATTKGGAATTTCGGTATTTTTTAAATATGAAACTTCGACATGAAACACATTTTAATAATTCATTGTATCGCGAGTTAGCATTAATAGAAAAAGCAATAAAATCTTTGATAATGATCGGATCATTTGCTACGCATAATCGCTTAAGCAAATTTCTGTAAATATTTTGCTCATTTTTTCTGAAATGTCTTGAGCGCTGTTTAATGATTAATAATTTAAAGTCACCAAAAACAGGYCTATGTTGGTTTTATAAGTAATACAAACGTAAATTGGGAACAAAAAGTACAATTACGTTGATTACTATTTATATTGCATATCAGTTGAAGTTACTACTCTGTAATGAAAACTGAAAATATGTAATTTTGTTAATTTTTCCCACATAAAGTCAAATWGATCAACSGCTTTTCCTTCATACCCAGACAGAYGAATWWTACATRTATATCAAGCGAACTATTYAATATTATTCCATTTACAATTAGAATGGGTTTTTCTTTTCATTCGTAGTAGTATTGATGATTATTACCGCTAGTCAGACGAACGCACAATTTGTATGATGGATTTCGTGATTAATAGTTATTTGCACTCAGTTATTGTGCACAGTACTTATTTCATTAATATTTTCGTTCCACTTTCCGTGTATTCTTCTTTTACTATCTTTCTTTTTGCTATGAATTATTACAGTTTTCTGTCATATCAATACAAAAGGGGCGCCATTGTACAGCRGTCACATTAATCAATAGATTTTACGTGTATTTTCTATCTAGGTGTGTATGTGTATGTCTATGTATATGTTTTATAAGTATGTAAATGTTAATTTAAGGCATATTTGCTTTTTGGTAAAAGAAATTTTGTTAGAAATATATCATTGCTCCAATTTATTTTCTAGATAAATCAATGTTGCTTGAAGTTTTTATTTAGCATAGTTAGAATGATCACTAATTTCGCTTGATAACTTTTCATAATGCCACTTTCAGTTAACTCCCTTTTCTATTAGCGAAAAGTGAAACAATAAATTTTCACAAGCTTCTCTTGAGACAAAGTTCTGATCAGCGAAATTATTTGCCGCAGACCAAAACAAGTTATAATCCTTTCGTGGCGAGTTCGCGTTATAAGTTCGTTACCAAGCTTCTGAAGCTTTTGGCAAATTTATATTGATATATGTCTTTGGCTTAATGAAAAGCAATTAGTCTTCTATTAATCAAAGCTGCAGGGAAATTGCTGCCTTCAGACGTTTGCAAAAGTTGACCATAGAGGTCCAAATTAAAAATTTGGCTGCAGGGAGTACCTAATTATCCGTCAATCCCACCAAACACAAAGCAAAACCTGCCTGAACGTAATTTCTGATTTAATCACTTTTTAGGCCGATTCACCCGAATCGCTTGAAATTGTCGTTAGTGACCCACTTTTCATAACCAATTAAGGGCCAGTAGGGTAACCTGAAATTTTTATTCTATAA
>NW_017537501.1:665844-680385 GCF_001853355.1 Bactrocera latifrons | reverse complement strand
AAATTTGCGGTCTGTGGTCTCAGCTTTATGAGCACTATGTCCACAGCAGTCGCTCACACATCGTTCTCAAGCGTTGGCCATATCTGTGAAAAAGATATTGGCTTAGATCCTTACAAAATCAAATTGATACAAGAACTAAAGCCGCTTGACCACCAGACCCSACGTAGGTTCGAGAATTGGAATGAGCAGCCACTTGAAAATGTTCCGGATTTTCAGCGAAAAATCTATTTCAGCGATGAGACTCATTTCTGGCTGAAAGGCATCATCAAAAAGCAAAATATGCGTTATTGGTCGGGTACTTTCTGAGTCACCATTGCATCCCATTTAGGTTCAGCGTCTGGACTTCTGCAGGCGTGCCCGTGGTGGCAATGCAAAAGAAATTGAGCTCCTCACATAATGGTGTCGAATGTACTTTCACTTTTGTAGCGCTCTTAATGAAAACCCCGTTACTTGCTTGTGTTCTTCATATTGTATTTTCTAATGATTAAAATTTGTCTGCTGATTGCTATGTTATCAATGCGCAGAACCAAATTTACAGCCAAGACAACAACCCGCAGATTATATTCCAGTTTCAGCTCGATTAAAAACTAATATAGTAAGATAAGATTCCTAGAATGATTGATCGATTTTATGGTAAATCGATCTTATTTAGCTCTTTATTCGAGCTTCCTGGCTAATTGAGCAATTAACTACTGTGCGAAAATGCTATTAGTGAGAGAAAAAGCGTGTGCCTATCATGCTCTTGTTGAAAGAATTGCAATAGCAATCTCTTTCAGCCTTTCAGTACAACTTCATATGCGATTAAGAAAAATTGCAGAGCTTACGCAAATATTTTTGAAAAGCATTTCTTTGGGCTGTTGTTGTGTTAATTTCTTTGAAGTAGCTCCCAAAATATTTGACATTAACTGCCGAACCGAAGAGTCAAAGAAAAGCTGAGCCTTTATTTAAAAGTATATATTTGTACGGCATATATACCATTTTACAAACAAATTCTTTCGCAAGTTTATTTAAGCTACAAGGAGACTCTATATTCCAACTTGGCACTATGGAAATTATACATACATATATATGTGTTTGTTGAAATTCACGACAAGTTAGTTAATTACAAATTTGTGTTTGTCTAGCAAAACTATTTAAAAGTTCGACCTTCAAGGGAAATCTAGGAATTTCTTTATYCACACTTTTTTTATTTTGTTTGTAGGTTTAAGTTTGTAAATATATATCCAGCGTATAGTATTTCATTCGTATGAATGAAGGCAGCACATTTACGATTGCTGTCAACACCATCACCACAACTTCCATCACTTTCTGCATTGATTGCTTCTCATTTTTAAACAATAAAGTTTCAGTTTTATTATTGTTTCACTTTTCYTTCGATTTTTGCCTTCTCAAGTTTTGCGTTTCTTTATTTGAGCCTTTTGTTTGGTTTCTTTGAGTGGTTTTATCGGTTGTCTGCGAGTTTTCGTTTTATTGTTGCTGCAGATTTGTTTGGTTTTGTTTCATTTTATTTTTTTAATGTTTTGTTTCTTTGTTCTACTTTTGTGTGTGTGTGTGTTTTTTGTTTGTGTTTCTTTTTGTTTGCTTTGTTCACTTGTTCCTATTTGTTTCTGCACTTACAAAATTATATATATATATTTGTATTTATGTATTTGCTTACTTTCGCTTTTCGCCAWTTTGCTTGGCGCTCTTCAACTTTTGTCTGTCGAGAAGCTCATGGTCGCTCCTGTCGACGCCCGCTTTTTCGGGTATTTATTTGTAGTTTTTTTTTGTCGTTTTTTGTTTTTCGTTGAATTGTTCTTGTTTCTTCTGCTACTTATTGTTTTTGCCCAGCTCTGTTTGAGTCATTTAATTGAAGTCAATGACAAGGCCATCGAAAGTTTGGCAAAAGCTTAATAGACCCGCTATGGATGCCGAATTGATTTTTCTTCTTTACCCTCATGCCTGTGATTGYATTTTCAGCTCTTTAAGCACTCACTGCGTTTGGGTGCTCAATGACAATTGACAGTGATTTTTTTATTTGCTCTTTAAGCTTGTCACATTCGTTTGTGTATTGAAGAAACTATTTGCATAAATTTTGCAAATTGTTTACTTTAAGTGTTTGCAAACTGACGAATMTTCATACGAAAGAGCGTTTGTTTCAAGAAGAGAGTAAACACAATTAATTTAATATACTCATACATACTCATGTCATTATATCTTTAWATGGGTGTGGGTATTGTTTACATTTTTATTTCTTTTGTTTGTCTTCCATTAGAGTATTAAATCTGAAAATAGGAGTTAAATACGATGAAAAGTTAATGAGAATTTCTTGTTTCCCCTAGGAAACTAGTTTCTTTCCCAGAATTATTTAATTATTAGCTAATAAAGTAAAGTAATGCAACATATGTAAGGAAGCGTGAAATTCGAATGTAGTTGAATATTTCATACTTAAAGTTTTGAAGTTTAAGATTTTTTATGTTATAGAGCTTTTATAGTAAACAGAAATAAATTATTTTTGTACTGAATTAAAGAAAACTCTTAGCATAGCTATAATTATACAATTTAGGTSAAATATTCACAGTTCTATTCAGTAAGCTATTAATATTTAGAACGTAACTTCGTAATGCTACTCTTCGAGATACCCTCGTGGCTGTTCGCAAAAAAAGTAGCACAATTGACATTCACAAGCTGGTCTGGAGCCAAATTTTTCACCAGCAAAATAAGCTATCGAAAGGCATAAATGATATTSTTTTAGTACTAAGTAGGTCTGAACTAATACTTGAAGGCACAAAAACCTCCCAACCAAACTCCCGGCGTTCGTTTCGAGTAATTAACTTCTCCTCTTGACCAAAGCTTGGCCGCTTCTAGGCGATAGCTCCTTTCAGTCGGTTCAATCGTTGACAGCAACGGGCTGAATTAAAAAATTTGCCACAGGTGAACCGTTCATAATAAATGATTTTCTGTGAATCCCATCAAATATATATAAAATACTTCCTGATAATCAGACCTGACTTAGCGGCACTAAGTGCTTGGATATACAAGAAGTGAGTCCAACCAAAAAATAGATTCTAGGTTACTTATTGATAAAGATTGACCGCCACATTCGAAAAACACCAATCCAGTAGTTAATGTTTGAGCTCTAATAAAMCCCAAACAATCAAGAAAACATTTAACGTCAACAAAAGATTTTATTCGACAACTTCAATTTACCTGGAATATGTGGAAAGTTTTGTTCCAAAATGGCATCAAAGCTGACGGGATATRAAAGTCAAAAAGTTATATTTGAATAATAACCTTTTCGAACAGAAGTTAATTGCTCAATTGGCCGTCCATTGTTCATATAAAGTGCTAATTTCGACCAATTTACCATACAAAATAAAAATTGTTCTTTACTACATTAATTCGTAATTGAAATCAAATCGAATTACAACTCCAGGTTGTTGTCCACACTGTAAAMTTGGTTGTGTGCATTGATAAAATAGAAATCAGCTGATAAATTTTAGTCATTAGAAAACAAAAAACTAAATGATGAACACAATCAAGTATAACTGCTGTTTGGTAATCGGGTAGCCTTTTGAAACCATAAACTGTCAAATTTTATAGCTTAATTAGTGTCCGGGTTATAATATCTTCTTTTTGATCGAATAATGCCAGTTTGAGGGCATATTCTTATTCTACGCATACTCAATACTAGCCTCTTCATATTGTCAAGTTTTATTCAGATAGCTAATTGTTTTTGCTAAGATTATCGCTAAAGCATATCAAAGGATGGGCTTACAAACGGCTAGACAAACATACGAAAACCTATTTCTCTTGGCATACTGATTATTTTGGTATTTAATTTAATTTAGCTAATATAAACAGCCATTCGGAGAACAAAACTAGCATTCTCTGTGCAATATGTTGCGAGAGTAAAAAAGTGTTTATATTTGGAGAAAACTAAAGTTCCCTATAAATACATTAAAACTTAAAGCAGTATACACGATAATTTATAGCTAGATTGCGAATTCAAGGCGAAGGTCGAACTAAAAATATCAAGGCTGCTTGCGCTMCGCAAACGAACTTAATAATTTATTTATTATATTGGTGCAGGTTAACAGCAATCAATCAATCAAGTTTGGAATGATGGCAAGAAACATAAATTATAGCCTAAGTAGATTTAGGAAAAAAATGTACTTTCGGATAAAAATTCATATTTTTRAAAAATTTATTTCATTTAAAATGTGTATATAACGAACTAGTTTTGAGTCAATTTATCAGTTTGTGGCTTTAAGTTTATCTTTAGTTAGGTTTTTTGATAGTGTCTTTGGTCTGACAGCGCACATAAACCTTTGGAAAGACCGTTGTGAAACCACCAGGACGAAGATACCCTCAGTCTATGCTGCTTATTCATTCGAAAAACGGTGTCTGACCGAATATTTTCCTCTTTAGCTTCTTTTTTTCTACCTCTGAAGATAGTTAGAATCTGTCAATTTCGATAATAGTGATTCTAAACTGTTCCCGTATTTAATTAAAAATTAAAAATGTATTTTTCGTTATTTAGTTCTGCGCTTTTCCACTTAAGCACCACTTTATAAACACCCAACAAGTAAACTGCAGTTCGGAATTAGAAAGCGAAAATAGAGATTCTTTTGCACTATCGATTTTCACTATTAAGACTAATTTTTTCAAATTACCCACATTTAAAGGCAGCAATCAGCTTGTGGCGGCAATCAATAAACAGGGGTMAATTTTCATAAGAACATATACAAATTTATATATTAGAGAGTTCGTTATTTTCCTAGTTTATTTTTTCCGAACGCTTTTGCATGATTTTTTTTTTATTCTTTTTTTTTCAGCACATAAACGTCCATAAAAAATATGATTTTTCCTATACAAATATTCCTTTAAAAGTTATACGCAATTAAAATAAAACTGTATGAAATACATACGGTACACCTAGTCGTATGAGCAATACAGAATTTAGAAGGCACATGTATGACGTTTTTAGTAGAGCGCTGAAATGTTTGTTGTAATGGAATATCCTATTTTCAAAGCTGGGAAATAAAGCACACCCTACTGTATATATAAACGCAGAGGATAATATGCACCACCACCAACCGTTAACACATCACATTTAATCAGCTAATAAAGCCAAAAGGCAAACAGCATTTTGCGCTACACTCCAGTAAATACTGCCACAATATACATACCTATGCATATGTACAGCTATTTAAATGTAAATATGTGTGTGTGTGGCTTTGTATAAGCCGCAAATACCCCTCTACATTTATTCGGCTCTAACTAGCTGTTTGCACTTGCCRCCGATAAAGTGTTTCTGTACAATCTAAAAGCTTATTAATCATTAAATTTGTGTACGGCAACAATATTGCTGTAACATGCAAGCGTGCGCTGCACTGGTCACTCAGTCGCTACTCTCCGGCCGTTGGGTTTGAGAAGGAAGGAAGCATTTTATGTTAAGTGTATTTAGCATGGCCAGCGCCTATGAGCTGCCTGTACCGGCCGGAAAGGTGAGTGTTAGAGCAATCAGCTAATGTTTAGGCAACATGCGAGGCGGCTGCAGCTATCGCTAATATCGCTAAGTTTCTACAAACATGCATCAATTTGTGCTCGCATATAGCCGCTGGCATATGTTAATGGTTCGTCGCACAACTTGCGTGTTTAAACATTCGTTGATTTGCGACAAGATCAGATTAAGATAATTATTTGTTTGTTGGCACGCAAAAAGAGGTGGAAAAATTTATTAAATTCAATTTCGTACTACATTTCATAAATATCAATTTGRTGTAGAGTTGATAAGTTAAGTTAGGTTACTTTGCGTAGTGTGCGGACAAAACGGTTGTGAAAAGTATTTAGACGAACTTTTTGTGCTAACTTTAGTTTCGACGCGTGTTCGATTTATATTACTAGGTCTATATACTAACTATATTCCTGCGGTTTGCCAAGAGATGAGATAACTTGATTTTTTTTTTTCATTATTTAATTTTTCCGAACAACCATGGAAGTTACTGCCCTTGTGCGAATTGTTCATTACATGTTATGCGTTTGAAGCTTTGACAATTCGTATTTTGGTGGAAGTTTAWGCTGAACATGATGTAGCTGAAAGAGTTTGAAGCTATTCATCATCAACTGGAAGGATTACTTAATAAGGATAGTTGACACACACAAGGTTATCAGGAAAAATCTTCGAAAGYCACTTACGCAGCCACATCAAAAAGTTTTAAACAGCCGGATGCATTGAAGAGCAATTTAATTGGTTTTCAAATAAATTGAAGTCAAGAACTATACGGACAAGAAGTCATCAAATTAAAGCGACTGATTACCAAAAACGACCCGCAATTTACGATAAGATACGAATTCATCATGAAAACCCACGTGAACAACGAGTGCCTTACGCACTTTATAACCTAGACAAGGTACTTCTGCCTACCACTTGCTCCGACCGATCTAGAAGACCTCTACYGGAGTAATACAGTTCTCTTCTGAACAGAGTACCGAAAAGTGGCTCAATTCATTCTTGACTGCCAAGTCGGTGCACTGCATTTCGGCTTCAGTTGAACAATGCTTTGAATAATATTCTTAACAATGATTTTTATACTTTKAATGGAGTATATTAAGTTGGTTATGAAGTTTTTAACAGCCAGAAGACACGAGCAGCATCAAAGCCCCAAAAATATATAAGTGTATAGTATAAATGATCAGCAAGTGAATGAGCACAAGAAGAAATTTCTCMTATCGTCAAGCACACAGTCGTCGCATTCACTGTTGACAATCATTACTTCGAAATCGTAGACATTTTCATTTATCTTGGAACCAGTATTAGCGCCAACAACAATAACAGCAGAASAACGCAGCATAACTCTTGCCAACAGGTGCTATTTCGAACAGAGTAGACAATTGAGAGGTAAAGTCCTCTCTACACTAATAAAAACCAAACCGTGGGAAGCAGTGGAAAACATAGAATTCCAGTCCATTAGAGAKGTTAGCTGAAGAAGAACCTGACTGCACTTGCTATCTCGCATTGACGGCAAATAGCGAAAAGAAGAAGCGACTGAGGCGATATTGTTAACTCAGCTTTAACCGTGTATGCATTGTCTACGCCAGTAAATAGGAAGATTTTCCAGCTTCGGTGCAACGGAACTGAAGCGGCCGTTTGCAGCTGTTGAGTCTAATTTGCTTCACGTGTGTTGTTCGAAGGTGAACGACGGTTATTAACTTTAGCTTGACTTTAGTGGGGAGGTCATTTCCTTTAAAGCTTGAATTTTTTTTAAGCTTTTAGAGTTCTATCATTTCTTTACTACCGTGTAATGCAATTTCCCTGGTTTTCTAACTGCTTCGGCTGTCTAGGTAAATTTTGTACATTCTCAAATAAGTTGAGTTGATCTTTACAGAAAAAATATCTCTTTATTTTTGCTCAAAATGCTTGCTCTCTATGGAAAGCAATATCACTTAGGTGTAACAACTGAAGAAAACTCAGATAGAATGCTTCGTTCCCGCCCATTATCTTTCGTCTGTACTCTTAGCGGCCATTTAAGAGCCTTCATTTCGGATCCTGCAACATCAAAACACACAAAGAACTTGCTTTTCTTGCATTTTAGCAGGGATATTTGCTTTTCATTGAGAACATCGTCCGGTGACATTCACCGCAGAGAAACATRCTGATATCCACAGCTTTCCGCCTATTATTGCCACCAGCAAACAGTTGGCATTCATAAAACTGACAGAACAATATTGCCAAAAGCAGCAAAAACCATTTTCGTACACAAACAAAACAGACAGTTACATTGGTAACAATAATCTGACAATCATTTTGGCACACCAAAACTACCGCAAAGAATAATAAGAGCATCACATTGCTCAAGCATGTTGCATGTTTCTATAGTGTAAGCAAATGAGTTTTGTTGGAGCAAAGCAATTGTGGTAAGTAAGAGCGTCTCAGTGCCAAACACAAGGTTGCCACGAACGATCGCCGTGCCGGCTGTACCTATGTATATATTGTATGTGTATGTATGTTTTTATATATGTATGTATATATGTCACGTAAGCCAAAAGCGTTGAGTTCGTTCTCTCGCCAGACATGTCACGTTCGCAATTCCCCAGGAATATCACGTGCAATGCTGAAATTGAAAACACGATTTAACGGAGCTATTCACCTTCAATATTATCTCAGAATTGCCAACTCACGGCGATGCGAGTAAAAACGTGTTAATTCAAAGAAAACAAAGAAGATGATTGAAATGACAATAATATTGTCATTCATAGAAATTACACACGTTGCAACAACAGCAACCACTACTGAATGCAGCCATACACAAATATACACACCTTGACATCCAAAAGCGACTAAAGCGTTTYGTCGTATGCTGGCAATAACGGATCAGCTGTTGGCTTTCTTTCAGACGCCTGACACATATTGCCGAAATTGAATTTGGCTCATTTCTTGGACAAACAGCGACATGTGACACGACGTGTCGCAGGCGTGAAGACAAATTCAATTTGTTCGTAATGCGAGCAAGCATGCTCATCCGATGGCCATCCTTGAAAGCGCCGCGTGCTTTGTTCTTCCGTTGCGCCCAACTCTGGTCTATGTGGATTATYGTATTTGTCATGTCATCAGCGTAAACTTCGCTTTTATAGCTGTCGGAAGCGTAAATATATTTCATTACATATACTTTACTTTAGCTAAGCAGAGTGAAGACATTACATTCTCGTTTTTGAAGGAGAAATCACGCAATGAAATCAAAGAGCTACAAGGCGACCATCTAAAATTGGTTTGGCGATTTTTCACGTGGTCTCATGTCGGTTTGTGCAGGTAAAACCACAAGTGCCTGAAAACTGCTATTMTGGAGGAGAGGYCYCGGACGTCGTGCTATTYGCACCATATATCGTGGYTTTTTTGTGGCCACGACAGCAGTCTTGGGGTGCCAAAAACTTCTCTCAAAACAGCATTGTGTTGTACTTGCCTGTATGTCAGACCGTCTCAATGAATGCCTTGCAGGTTTTGTTAGGTGTGTTTCCTTTCCACCTGATTGTCATACAACATGCTGTTGCATTCAGCTTAAGAAGGGAAGTGTGTCATTGCTACGGAATGACTAGTTTTCCGATGATGATGTGCAGAGGGAGGGATATCTAGAGATCAGGAGGTTTCTAGCTGATAAGGTGAGGTGTAGGTGACAAGACGGTTGGGACAATACTGCTAAAGGTTGAGTGACTATTTTCAGATGAGATTACACAGACTTCGAATTTTTGTCTGAGTCTGGGTTTTCTGCTTACGGGGTATGGGCCTCTGAVTGCATTTTTACATCGAAGGAATCTATCTGATATGTTGGGTTATTTTTGTGGATCGGAGGTAGAGGACTAGGTGCATGTAATTACAGAATGTCCGATGTACTTGGACGTTAGCCTTGTGATTGTCACTAGTCGGAATGCCAAACAGTTAGGCGAAGGCGTTGAACTGAGAATGAGGTTGAGAGTCTTCTGTAATTGGTGTGTGCGATTAAATGGCGTATGAGGTCCATCTCCTAGTCACCAGTCCAGAGCAATATGGAAGCTCAAGTGGTAGTAGTTGCGGCTACTAGATCTGACCGGAGACTTAGTTTTGTTACCACCTAGCTGGTATCCTTGGTGACTGTACCAAACTACTCATGCAGACTGGCCCTGCTGGTGGTATCGTAGTTGCATTGTAGTTGGGTGTTGAACACATGATACGGCAGAGGTTTTAGCTGAGTCTCGAAACCTATCAAGATAGTATGGGCTACTGCTAATTGGTACTGAAAATGCCTGGAATTTCAGGGCGCTGATCAACTAATTTTTTTGATCCGCTGCGTTTTTGAGCACTGTGAGGTAAGGCTGTCCTCAAGCGCCGACTAATACACACCAGAAACCAGAATAAACAGTTGAAACAGTACATTTCACTCCACAGGTCCGCTGCAAACAGTCAAAAGCTGTCCTATGGATCGATAATGGGATGTCCACCACTTTCTGGGACTCGCAAGTTGTGATTCGCATCGCCTACTTGGGATAATGGAATGGTTACATGAATATACCATGCGGAATTAATGGGTCGATTTAATGCCGAAGTGGAGACAAAATGACCTGGTTTTGTGGAGAAAAAAAAACGATTCTCCGTCATCGCTTGGGCTAAATTGTTTGAACTGAGCTGATAACTACTTCCCTAATCATCAATATTTTCTCTATATTTGAGCTACTTGCGACTTCTTTTTGTTAGAAAACATAAAAAAGAATCCAACAACAATTTTTAATAAAAATATTCCATAATATCTTCAACACTTTTAACTCATTTTCAAGCGCCAATTAATTGAATAAAGAAACATTTATGCTGAAGGTAGAACAATCGTATCTTAAGTGACTCATCTGCGCATTAAGTTTATTTTAATGTGACTTTAATGTACTGAAGTGACGCAGTTTAGTAGCAACAGGCAGTAAACCATGAAAAATCATATGAACAACAATAACAACAACCATTCTATTATGTCTAATATAATAAGCATAAATTCACCTTGGTGGAAGCAACGATAGAAGACTATATAAATCTCGAACTCCTTCCAACACACGCACATACGCAAATCTATGAAGTGTGGCAAGGATACGTGAGTTTACAAACTGGAAATCTGAAGCACGAAGRCTGTATAATGGCAGTGCTGTACGTTTAGAGCCCTCACGTGCATGTGTGAGTGGATGAAAGGTAAGGGCGTTAGAGATATAAATTGCAAGATAAGCGCAGAAAGGCTGACAGAAAGGTAAGAGCACCGGGAGCAAGTCATCATGGTCATAAAGTGGAGCGTAATTGAAGCCATATGCAAACGCTGTTGCCCTTGCGCATCATTATAATTTAGTATGTAATGGGATGTGGAAGGACTAATGGGCGAGTAGCATACGTATAAGGATGACTTTCTGGTCAATTCTGAAAACAAACACAACACTGTTTTATATGCTTGGTGAAAGATATGAGCAACCATACCTACTGAATCGAATCTGGAATGAATCTGCTTCAATTTTTATATTTGCTTAGCTGAAAAGGGTGCTTGTGTGGATTTTAAGTATCTATATTGATATAAAATTGCTTTGTGTTTTCAATTCCTGCTGCGGGATAATGCTCAATCTTGAATCATGTGAGCGTGAGCGTGTGCTTTCTTATAGAGCCTATGGAGCAATCCCGAAAAAGAAGTGACTTCGAGGAAGTTAGTATCCGCCATCCGTCAGTCTTTAAGATACCGGCTCAGTAATATTTTTTATTTTATAAAAATAAAAGCATAGCATAATTAAATAAGAAACGCATGTAACGCCAGCAGGATGTGATCTCTCAAGAGACAAACAGCCTTCCAGCTGTCCTTTCGGGAATGTGTGAGTAAAACGCAAGCGAGTTGTCTTAAGAGACTCTTGCATATGATCTGGGCGTCTTTGCATGTATTTAAGGCATTTCATCTCACCCTGATCTGCCTGTGGGCTCTCTAGAAAATTTCGTTGTATATCGTTCTTAGTAACTTCAGTATTTCTTGTACTTGTCGACATTAAGTCCAGAGTTTCTTTTAAATAAGAAACAAGTCGAACTAAGTCGCTAGCCATATACATAACTGTGTATAGGAGACTTTAGCCGTAGTATTATTCCTCATATAACGTCCCCTATATAATATGCCAGAAAATAGGCATGCAAAAATTTAATCATTTGAGTAATCGAAAATGAAAATCGAAAAAAACTTAACTCACACTCTTAGTGGGTTTCTGAAATCTATATGTAATCTTAGGTTTCTTTAAGAAGCTCATATAAACTCGATGCGTAATTCATAGAAGAAGAATGTGTGAAATTAATACAGAAATGTTATTGACTCACTGCAATMGATTGGGTTTTAATTTATGATAATTGCATTCAACACTCATTCCACACATTAGCAATCAATTATATTTATCATATTATTGCTCATTCCATCATTCACCCGCCTTATTCGTATCATTAACGCGTCGTATAAATGAAACCATTAACAATTGGCATCATTGTTTTGCGCGATACTCGTATGCAATTACTTACACATTTTAATTGTAATTGGATACGCGCTCACACACACATACATACACACACACACACACACTTATATATTTATATATATCGCAGCAAATTTGATTACATGCATGGCATTGYCAGTACTTTTAAAAGCTTTCAGCTCATTAGCGCATGATGTTGCTGTAGTTATAGATTAACGGGCAATTGCTGTAATTGTAATTATTGGCGTTGAAACATTTAACATAATTAAATATAGCAGTAAATGGGTAGACCCGTAATTGCATATTAATTATTCAAATAGTTCGAACATAAATGAAAACAAGAAAAAACGTTAACTTCGGCTGCACCGCAGCTAATATACCCTTCACAGGTGCACATCTTTTAGTAACTATGTGTTCAGTATATAACTATGGAAGCTATATGCTRTAGTAAYCCGATCTGAACAATTTYTTCCGAGTAATCCATGTCAAATTTCGTGAAGATACCACGCCAAATGCGAAAGTTTTCCACACAAGAACTTGATTCCGATCGTTCAGTTTGTATGGCAGCTATATGATATAGTGGTCCGATATTGGCAATTCCGACAAATGAGCAGCTTCTTGAAGAGAAAATGACGTTTGCATAATTTCGAAATGATATTTTAGAAACTGAGGGACTAGTTCGTATATATACAGACAGGCAGACAAGCATGGCTAAATCGACTCGAGCTCGACATACTGTTCATTTATATATGTGACCTGGTCTACGAAAAGGGGGCTTAGGTGTCAAAATTTTTTTATTTTTTTTGTTGATTCGGATGGAAGATGAGATGCTTTTTCATGTGATAGAATTCAAAAAGTCATAACTTGTTTGAACGTTAGCTCCCTTTTCGTAGACCAAGTCACATATAATATATACTTTATAGGGTCTCAGATCCTTCCTTCTGGGTGTTGAGATGTGTATAAGAGACAGCCCTGTTCAGGGTATAATAATTACTTTTACGATTTTTCACCAATATTGATTAATATTTATTAATTACATAATAATTATAAAATAATCATTATTATAATATTTTAATTTTTTAGTATTACTTAAAGGTAATGATTACTTATAAGGTAATGGTCACTAATAAAGTAATGATTACTGTATAATAATGATTACTAGCATTATCATTATAACTCATACACAATTAATTAATAACTTATATTTAATTGTTTTTTGCTCAAAAACAATAATTCCTTTTACCATTTTTCACCAGTAATAATTAATTCAGAGTAATTCCACACTTACTAAATAAAATAATCGTTATTATAATATTTTAATTTTTTAGTTTTCCTAAAAAGTGATGATTACTTATAAGGTAATGATTACTTAATAATAATTATTATTTTTACTCATAAAAAACTAATTAAGTAATTTTTAATTTTTTTGCTCTAAAAAGAATAATTATTTATGATTTATTACAAAATTACTCAAAATAACATTCCCCAGTGTAGAAAACCCTTAAATCATTATACTTTTAACGCATAGAAAATTATTGTAATTATTCATGAAACCGTTAATCATCAGCGCTCTTATTTTCTTTTTGGCCCTATGTTCCATTATTTTAACCAAATTATCTTCTGTCCCTTGAACATACCATAAAACAAGAACTCCAACCAAATAGTATTTTTTTTCTCCAAATTTAATACTAATTAGCTGCATTAATGATATACAGATTATAATGTTTCTTTTATATATTCTGTTTTTGTCTTTAAAATCTTTAAACAAAAAAACTCTCAAGCATAGGTTTAAACGCAAAATCMAACTAAAAGCCTCTCACTTGATTTTTTAACTCGATAGAAGTATTTACTACGATCTGCTCGCATGATTCGCCAAATGCTTTTCACTTGAMCGATGCCAGAACTGTTAAATATTCGTCGTAACCACTGCCAGTGCTTTAGTTGGTTTGCTGCGATAGGTTCTGGCACTAAGTGTGTTGACAATGAGGAAGTCTGTAGGTGTTAGCGCACATTTGCCTTCTGCTTCAACAGTTCTCAGTCAGCGGTATAAGTGTACGCGAATTCGAGCAAGCTTCAATTCGTGTCGCCAGTATCTGTTATTACGAATGCCACATCGCCTGGTTACCTATGACATGGAAAACCACCAAACCATCTATACGGTGGTAAGCTGCAATCGAATTGAAGTTCCTAATATCTCTCTCTATGTGTACTTTTATGGCCTAGAGGTGATGGCCTGCTTTAAAATGCAACCTTGATTACTTTTAATGGTGTGTGCACCCGGGCATTGCAGAAACTGCGCTTACTTTTACGACCCTACAACTACGAAGCGATTGCCACAACCGGGCATGATGTTTAGGATTTATTTTGTATTTGTGTTTCATTTCGCACAATGCAACCTGTGCAATGTGTTTCTCTATTCCCTTTCATTTCTTACTTAAATTATTTTTATTTTTCTATTGTACTAACCAAGTAAAAGTTCTCTTCTTATTGGGAACGCCGCGACAGAAAGACGTGTTTTAAATCTCACTCCAGCATTATTTTGAACAGATATATATTTACTTA
>NW_017537501.1:656183-664934 GCF_001853355.1 Bactrocera latifrons | reverse complement strand
AAAAAAAAAAAAACAAAAAATCACAAATAGTCATTACTGTGCATGTAATGGCCTGAAGACTACTGAAAATGTAGAGCTTTGTTTAACTAGCGCCTTTCAAAAAAACATTTGTGAAAAATTTTGCAGTGCAAGTGAAAAATTTGAAAATATTTAGAAAAATTTTATTCCATCGATTATACTAGCAATCTCATATATTTAAGAGCGTTGTAAAGAAAATATTAAATCGATCGGTGCAGGGGTGCTGAAGAAACTTTCGTCGCAGAACCTGGACACAGCGTTACCAAAGAACGCATTTGAAGTTTTGGTGGCCGATTGCACTAGGGTTTACGTATAATGTTTCAAATACGCTCATTTGTCTGCTACTATTGCCGGATCAATTTCAAAACTTTCGGAAAAATTTCTCAAATATACTTTAATTTGGCATTATGCACATAAATCATTAGAATCGGTTTCGAATGATTTTGTACTCATTTAAATAAACTTAATTGTATGTGAGTTGGCATTTGAAAGTTCACTGCCRAACTCCATTAATTTTCGGGTCATTCGATTACTTGTAAGGTCATAACCAATACATGTAACACCAGTATACATTTTTTCCAAAAATACGACCGTTTCGTGGCAAAGTGCTAAACAACGGGGCAACGCGGTCATAAAGAGCCAGCCAATAATTCGCACGCATTTAGTTACACACACAAAAATATAGCAATACAAACGATTTTACGTGCGTATGTGTGTGTGCAATGGAATTGTTGCAGCAAACTACAACAACAAAGGCTTATGAATGAAGATTATTGCCGYGCCAAGCGACTCCAGACCAATTTTTTATTTCATTAAATTGTTGTCCGCTTTTTCATTTCAAGCAAAATAAATGCGCAATTTTGGCATATTTTACGCGCCTGAAAATATGCTTTTACACGTTTTGTGCGCTTTTATTTCCTTTTGTTATCGTGCTTTCACTGTTTGTCGCCTGCCGTTTTTGTCGTTTGTTTTTTGTGTRTTTGTGCGCTGTGCTGTTTTCTGTCAAAGCGATTATTACCGCTAAACCACTGGCTACTTTGTTTTTGCTCTGTGATTACACTCACACACAGACGCACCTGCGTTTTTAATATGAAAAATTATTTTGTGTTTTTGTATGAAAAATATAATTTATTTCGAAGTAAAGGAAAACACGTAAATTGCTTTTGTGCGTTTATATGTATGTGTGTTTGCTGCCGTTTTTTGTGAGCGCGTATAATTTTAAATTAAATGTCAACATTTTTATTTACTGTTAGCTTTGCTTGGCTGCTCGCCATTTACTTGCTGACACTCATTCGATTTGTTAGCCATTTCGGTGTGTTTAAATTTTATTAACTTTCATAATTCGGTGTGCGGCAACATTTCCGACGACCAAATACAGAAAAAAATCAATTGACTTTCGGCAAATTCATTAAGGCTGCTATTGGAAAGTGCCAGGAGTTCGAATTTATAATTTATATTAGAGTATATACTATAAATATAGTTATATTAGTATTAGTATTAGTTATCAGTAGCTTTGGTTTYACTAGCTTAAATGCCACTTTTTATATGTAATATACTTCTTACAGTTATTTGCAAACGTTTGTCAGTGCGTATACGTAACACGAAATTTTCCTTCGCCAATGCATAGATATCATTTTCTACAATAATAATAGATTATTAGGGAAAAGTTGTAGTTGTTGTATTATTAAAACATAAAAAATTAACTTTAAGGAAGATTTCTATACAAGAACTTGCTTTGGATCAGTCTGTTTGTATGACAGCTACATATATGYTATAGTAGTCCGATCTAAATAATTTCTTCGGAGATTKTAMMGTTGCCTTGASCAATAATACAAACCAAATTTCTTGCAGATATCTCCTCAAACGATACAGTTTTACATGCAAGAACTTGATTTTCACCAGCCAACTTATATGGCAGCTATAAGAAATAGTGATAAGATCTGAAAAATTTCCTCAACAATTACACTATTGCCTTAGAAAATAACTCACGCTCACGTTTCTTGAAGATATGTGGTCAAATAAAACTGTTTTCCATTTAAAAACTTGATTTTTATTTGTCTGTTTGTATGGCAGCTATATGCTATAGTTACACGATGTGAACAATTTCTTCGAAAATTATATGGATGTTTTGTATATTATTCCTTGCCAAATTTGGTGAAGATACATCGTCAAGCGAAAAAGCTTTCCATACAAACACATGATGCCGAAAGTTCAGTTTTGCAGCTATACGCTATAAAGATCCAATATCGCCAWATCCAGTAATTCAGCAGCTACTTGGAGCGAAAAAAATATTTACGTAGTTTCAGTTCGATTTCTAAAATCGGGTATACTGATAGCCGAACTTTGCTATATCGACTCACATGTACAAGTATGTCAGGGCGTATACGTAATATTAATTATTTCACTTCAATTCAAGTTACCACATGCTTGCTTACGACAACAATATTTCTGTTGTTGTTATTGTTCTAAAACTATTCCTCAAGTGCTTAAGTATATATTTTTCGTCACTTTCCTCAAGAAGATTTTATTAAGAAGATACTAGTAATTGTCTATATTAAAGAAAAGATATTTATCCAATGACTTATATACCTACATATTTCAATTGTGTGCTATAATATTTCATTCTTCCGCATGTCACAATCCTTATCAGCAGCTTTGCACACTCATTGCAAATTYTCCATCGGCATGATTGATGTGATGCTCGAAGAAACCAATAGAGAAACACACACACRCATACAAACACAAAAGTATTGCACTTCGCTTAGCGTAATTAAGCCACGGCTTTTATGTTTGTTTTACCCTTGAGAAAAGTTCAATTTATAGAAGCAGTTAATGCGGAAATTTAATAATTGTGGGATTTGTATCTCTGGACGTGGTGAGCAGGCGGTGCCTTTGATGCAAGCACGGTGTGCACCAGCTGGAATGTTCAATAATTAGATTTTAGCGCAGTGTGGCGAAAGAGTTTCAGTTGAAAGAAGTGCACATTAAATATAATACTTTTAAGTTTTACTCATTCGGATATTATGAATAAAGAGACATAAGAGATGATAAGATGTCAACCACTTGCAAAGTAATTATTTTTTAGTTCTAAGAAGTGTCATTCTTGAAAGAGTCTATGTGCTGTGATCCACTAAACAAAGAGTTTAGTAGAAATACATAAATTTGAATAGGAACTACACTTATATATTAATTTTAATGATGCAAATTGGAGCATATTGGTCTATCCAATCCTTAATATTTACGATACGATAGTGAAAAGAAGGTAGATAGATTTATTGTAAAAATCCATTATATTTCCAAGCATAAAAATATGTGGCTTTTTGAAAGGAGCCTATTGGGTTCTACTTTCAAGAGATTAAAGTTACATCGATATATCATGGTCGGTGCCATATTATGAAATTATATAAATCTGGCATACGAAATCTCATTTTCTTGTTACACTGTTCTTATGTATATCATATTCAATAAAGTCAGTCGCACTCTTACATTGAAACTGCGTCTGCTTAACTCTGTTTAACAGGTCATCAAAGAACATAGTCAACGCAGGTTTTATTTCGAGAAATTTGCAACGGTGAAAATTGCAAAAATGTGGAACACTGTGAAAGATAATGAAATGACGTAGCAATAATAAATTGTGACGCACTTTCAAAGCTTTATTTTACAAAAAAAAAAAAAAACACAGAAATGTTAACAAAAGTAGTGACTTAGTTGGGCTTGCGATCACACAGAACCAAAATATGGCTAAAGTGTTAATGTGATCACTTTAGAAAAACTTGATTAAGGGGTTATTTCAAAACAATATTTTTTTCTCCATATATTAGAGCATATTCTTTTAGAGTGAGCCGGCAAATAGCGTCAAACGTATGAGCGAATTTCTATTTCTATATTTTTTTCTCGAATCGTTGCTTTCAGTGTAAGTGAAAAAAATTTCTCCGAAATTTTACGCGACCCTTTCCTTAGATATATGTGTCAGCTACTGATCGAAGATTCGAAGAAAATTTTGATTTTTCTCTACTTTTTACACCGAAGTGTACATTTTTTAAAAAACTAGGCGAGAACTCGGCTAAGGTTAAATTTGGTGCAGTTATGGTGACTCTTTAGGACCAAATACTGTCTCAGTATGAATTATAAGTTGCTAATTTATAATGTAATACTTAGACTGATCTGGACGTATGGCATTAAAACCTCGAATTCAAAAGTAACTCAAACTTTTCAAACAAAATTTCTTCGCAGCATATAACGTTGTGTTTTCATGAAATATAGTTATTGTTTTTTACAACTTTTTAAAAATAATTTCTGATTATTAAAGCACATGATATCTCTCTTAGACCGTTGCATTCAATTCCAGTAACCTATATAGTAACTTATACATCGAAATTTCAATTACTCGAGTTCCTAAGTAATATATGTAGTAATATAGTTATGAAAACTTTGATAATAAAACCCACAAAATACTTTGTTTAACAAGCCTACACTTTTGCGGTTGCTATCGTTATTATAACAGCAGAGAAAATAATACATAATTTTCAAACAACTTTGAACAATTATATTAATTTTTAAATAGACACAAATTCTCGTCAATAACGATTATATGAGAATAACTGGCACGGAAACGGCTTCCACTAAACACAAATAATAATTTTCTAAAAATAAAATACTACACAAATCTTTTTAAAGGAACTTTCTAACATCTTAAGAAGGGAGGATATTGTGTCACCACAATTGATTAATTGAAAAATTATTGTAACAAAATAATAAAGAATTTAAAATGAAAATAAAGCACTCAGAAAAAGGCAAAACCAAGAGAGGAAATAAAATTTGTTTTCCCAAAATTATGGATTAAAACCCAATGAGTCATATTCCAACTAAGCAACGTCTCACTCACAATAAATCTGCATTAATACGATTATCACTCGTTGCGCTGCCAACTGGCAACTGGATAAACTAGAATGGCAATAAGAATGCCCGTAATAATATTCAAGCCCGCCCTCAATGATACTTCAGCGGCCAGGCGCTGTAATGCTGAGCTTTGCTAAGCCACGTTATGCTGTGCCGTGCTGTGTGAAACCAAACAACATGGTCGCAATTTCAAGTACTTTACAAGTCCCATTACAACTGTGAATTCACTCATTGCGCAAACAACTAAAACACCAGCAAACCGCATAATTTAGGCGTTTGTGCGTTGTAGACACAGCCCGGCCCCCAAAACCGCAGTATTTCTTTGTTAAGGTGTTTTCCTTTTCCGTTTCGCTTTGCATGTCTCCGGGGATGGCTTGCCTTTTCTGCTGCAGCGAAACCAAAAAATAAAAATTGTACAACAAAAACAACAATGACAATAAAATGTGTAGGCGCACGCTATCTTCGGTGCTCTGTTTCGCCTCCCCTCGGCGCGCATTGGGTCGAAGATGCGCTAGCAACGAATTTGTGAAGCCAACGCCTACAGCAACAACATACACAAATACCAAAAGACACTTAAATGTAGAGCAGCAAATATGCATAACTAAGTAAAAAATGCCATAGTTACTTACACAAAAGAAGGTAGAAATACTATTCGCCATCGCTCGTCACTTCGCATTTGTCCAAAGATATTTTGTTTTCATTTCTCGTCATTTCGAATGCGATTATCCTGGCAACAAAGGCTGTGAAGAAAACATTTGTGTGCGGCCGCGATTTATTTCGACTTTAATTTTCTGCAATTTGGGGCAATTTAAATTCYACAAAGTGAAAGAAGAAAATAAAAAATATTTGAGAGAAATAAACAAAKTGCACTTTGGATGTCATTTTGGTGAAATTTTTATATATTTAATAACGGCTTTTTATCATTAATATAGCAAGAATAGCATACTTAAAAAGGAATGAGCATTTCACTTTATTTTTTTTTTATTTTTTTTTTTATTGGTTGATTATAGCAATATTTGGACAAGCAATATTATAGACAAAACCATAATACCCTCCACGTAGTAAAAAAGTATAGAAATAAATGTATMAAGATTTTGAGTGTGGTAGATATATAGTCATTTTCAAAAGGGGAATATAACATCCGATGCCTTCAAACGGATGCTTTTCGTCTACCCAGAGGATATTTTATATAAGACCGAAAGTCTTGAGCTCATTGAGCCATTTTACAAAAAAAGTCATTTCTGGTCACTCCTAMGYTAATGGCRGTCAGAGAACTTTCCTGACCTGCGTGAACTTTTAGACATGCCTCCATCCTCCATCTTCCTTTCTTTCTTAATTCTGCTATCTCTAGACTGGATAATTAAGCGAAGCTTATGGATCTGGTTGTGAAAGAGGACAAGATAAAATATCACCTGTCATCAAAYAAACATTCGTCGCGACTTGTCTCCATCGCCCCTGTTGACARTCATAACTTTGAAGCCGCAGGCAATTGAGTAGTAAAGTCCTCTCTCGACGAAAAAAGACCAAACTCTACAAGTCACTACTCCTGCTCTATGGTGTAAAGGAATTGACGATGACAACATCTGATGAGTTGACGTTACAAGTTTTCCACAGAAAGGTTCTGCGGAAGATTTATGTCATAATTCAGCGAATTAAGAGACAGCGGCTATCCTGGCTAGGACATGTCGTTCGAATGGATGAAAACACTTCTGTTCTGAAAGTGTTCGACCGAGTACCCGGCGAAGCAGAGGAAAAAGAAGACATTCACTCCGTTGGAAAGATCAGGTGGAGAAGCACCTGGCTATGCTTGAAATCTCCAATTGGCGCCAAGTAGAAAAGGAAGTACAACTGGCGTGCTGTGTGCTCCACTTTAACCGCACAAGCGGTGACTACGCCAAAAAAGCAGAAGAAGCTGTAAACTCTTTCAACCATGGGATCTTTTTCGACTTCATCCATCTGGTGTTCTACAACATTTATAGTATATCGGACGTTTAATTCATGATTCATTGGTGACAGTAAGATCTGCATCGTGACCCATCTTTTTACGAATTTCCATTAATCTGCGTTATATGGTCCGGCTTCGACGGTATAGCCGATATCTATTTCCTTGCCTTTGGCTATGGATGGAAATGCCATTTTTATCGACCGCTATCGGTATAACTCCGGTGTATACCCCCCAACCARCAAAAGCTTCAWTATACAGTTGGAGAAATCTTTCRTCGACGTGCACAATCAAATTGAYTGCCGGCATCTGCASATGGCATTGGCGGATCCGGATTGCYCAATAGACATTCCGTTTGGCAGTGCAGCTTGCATCCACTTGCATGAGGCTCTGGGAACTTTTCCTTGAGAGCACTCTCATTCAGCACTCCAGTGATAATGCGGTTGCGGCCCAAATCTGCAAATAATTTAGCTTTTGCTGTTGGGTTGGCTGCTTCCCTCTTCACAGAATAACAAGTTCTTTTTAGATTTTTTTCCAGGAGAGCCGTTGCTCTGGTTCGAAGTATTCACCTATTTTATGGGAAAGTGGACCCGAATGCACACAGTACCCGCAAGTAAGGATATTGTATTACATAAGTTGCCAGGTAACAGTAAGCTCCGTCCGAGACTGAGTTGTTTAACGACCGCCAGCCAGGCTGATTCTTGCCAAGAGTCGCATGACATCATGATCCATCCTTTTTTTATACTTGAAACTAAGGTAAGACTTCTCATTTGAATATTATGCTAATGAGGAGTAACGAAAACGAAAAGTTAGTCCTTAGCTACACAGCTCCCAACTGCTATAAGGYCAATATTCTACCCACCCTCTGGAGTCAAGCTTTCCTTCAGTTAAGCTACGGAATTTTATTTATAAAAAACTCTTCGTAATGGCTAAAAGCTGGAGCACAAAGAGGAGTAACGAATTTATTTGCGGCAGGTTCGCAGCTTACGGTGAAGCTTGGTTCGAGATTTTATCATCGATAATTCTTCATAGAAAATGCATCTTTTCAGGACTGTCGAACATTCACTTTAGGAACTTTGTTAATATGAATACACTTCGTTTTGATACAGCTACGGTGTGTCACTCCGCAATTAATCGCCCCACAGATCGACGCTGTAAGTTTCGCCGACATTTGAATGTTTGATTTACCTCTAATAGGTCAATGTTTGGTATCACATTGTTATTAACATACTTTACAATTATAAATGAACAATATCCCGATTGAGAATCATCAAATCAAAAACCGCGATAAGCTAGCGTACTAATATTGCTAACATTCATTTAATATGAATTTTTGATAAAATATATAATATGTTTCAGATTGGGTAGCAACATTACGCGTTATGGATTTTACAATAATACCTTTACAAGAAAATCCATACAAATTTATACTACCAAATGCAGAAAAATATTTCAGCAAATCTCATAAATGTCTCGTTTCATACCACAATAGCATGCACCATATCATTACTGCATTATTGTTGTTAGTGTCTAACAAATGTAACAAGATCATTTTGGCATGTAGCTACAAATCGAGAGTGCAATCTTTTCATTGTATTCGAATTACAAATTTTGTAATATTTTTGATATTAATATAAGCAATTAGAATCACTGCAGGCAGTTAAATCGGAAGTGCGGGTGATAACCTCTGTGAAGTTGGGAACACTGACAGCATTGCCACTCATAAATTTAGTTTCACCACAACGTCAGCAACACACTGAGAACACAGCATGTGCCTTTTGCTATCAACATTGTGGTTGAGCTCTAAAAAGTATGGAAGGCAGAGTCTGATAGCTAAGGTTTGCATTCATGTGTGTGGTGTGGGATCCTAAATTTGCAAGAAAATCTGATTT
>NW_017537501.1:630714-655872 GCF_001853355.1 Bactrocera latifrons | reverse complement strand
AAAAAATTTCAATAAGGTTCAACAATATTGGTAGTATAAGTGGACACCTGTTTCGTTGCCATAATTTTAGTTGCTTTAGTTTTAGACAGAAAAATCAAATCACCCGTGTTTAAATTTTTGTAAAGGTAAAATTTTTGTAAAGGTAAAAGTTAAAGAGTTAAATTTTTTTTGAAAGTTGCCACCTATTTGAATTTTAATTATTTTAAATGGCTTATTTCAACTTATATGTGTATATATATATATTACACATATAAACAGATAGGAAAAGAGTTGAAAATATTTGTGACAGAAGTTGCCACCTGTTCAGTTTTTTAATTATAATTACTTTAGTTTTAAACCGAAATAAAATCAGAGTTCTGTGAGGGTTTATTTAAGGAAAATAAAATCTTCGATATAAAATATTTAGCAGAGCTGCCACCTATTTGAAAATTTTAGTAATTATAGTAATTAGCCATATGCTTGATTTGTATAAAAAAATTTAATTCGTCCTACCTTTGGAAATTTGTGTGACAAAAGTTGCCACCTGTTTATTTTTTTTTATTTTAAGTGCTTTAGTTTAAGACCGTAATAAAATTAGGGCTCTTTGAAGGATACTTTCAGGTTTACTCTTCGATTTAAAATTTTTAGCAGAGCTGCCACCTATATGAAAATGTTATTAATTGTTCTAATTAGTCATACCCATTATTTTTATTCATAAAAAAAAAAATGTATGTCGTCTCAGTGTTGAAAATATATTATTTGTGATAAAGATTACCACCTGCATATAACAAAACTGATGAGCATCACAAAATTTTTGAGTAAAATTATTTTAGTAGAGTTGCCACCTAGTTGGTGTTTTAATAAATTAAAATTGTTCATAATATGTAGTTATCAAACTAAAAAATAAAAACATTACTTAAAGAAGACACAATAGTTTTGCGCAAGGTTGCCACATTATTATATTTAGTTCTAAGCCGATGTGGAATAAGTCATGTTTAGTTATTTTTAAATGAAAATAAATTCTCATAATAAAAGATAATGCTCAAAAAGTCATATGGGTCAAAATATATATAAGAGATGTTGCCATATCTTAACTTTTTCAATATATTTAACCCATCATATATTTTTTTTTAATTTTAGACACGAAATAAAAGCAGATGTCTTTGAACATAATTTCTCTGTAAATCCWCATACTAAAAGTAAAAATGTTGAAGAAAGCTTAGCGTTGAAAAAATTTCTGATTACAGTTGCCACCAGTTAATATTTTTTATTTATACAGTACTTTTTTAAGTTCCACACTTTAAATAAAATCTTTGAATTTAATTACTCTGTCTTTTTTTCATCTATAAATTTCTATATCACAGAGGTAAGCCTGTGCACCTTGGTCCAGCTTGTAACAAAGTAAGAAGAAGTTCTGTTTCTAAGAAATCTTCTATAGGAAGTTAGTTATCAAAATAAACTTCTTTTTGAACACCCCTATTGTGTATACATATATAAGTTCACGTTATATTAGAACGTTCAAATTTACACAATCGCATCAGCTTACACCCTATCAGATTATACTTGTGGCATGCAATCTTTTGTGGCTTCGGATTTTTCGATATTTTTACTTAGATAGCAGCAAATATCACTACAAATTCTGTAGCTTGTTTTCGGCTGGTGTTACCAATTTTAATTACAGAATATGAAGCATAGCCAGAAAATATACTCTGGTACCCAAGAAATAAGAAATGCTATACATAAAGAAGGCAAAGAGGATTTGCAGCAGCTGCGGAAGAATATATAAATAATGAAGAGCAAGCAATTATATTGGAAGAATATAAGGATCTAAGACCTGTTCTCGCTAGAAATCAGTAGTGAATATATTGAACTAGAACATACAAGTTGCTTCGGCAGTTACTTTCAAAACTTTGAAATCTTTTCAATAAAGRTTAGGCGAGGCCAAGTTAGGTTAATCTGGTACGCCATTAAACAACATATAGATCAATTTTTTGCGACACCAGRTGGAGTTCAGTTACTAGGTTCAGGAGGAGTAATTATGTCTGTATGTWAGGATGTCTGCGCTCGACGCGAGTTTTAATAGACTTTGTGGCCTCATTGTCGCTATCTTCTCCAGTGTATCATACCGTAGGACGTCAGATGCTTACAGCGTTTTTACAAAATAGAGTGAGTGAAGCATACTAGTTCTTTAGAGCTTGACTGATTAAGCCTAATGAAATAAGTGGTCACAATGAGAAAATTGTGAAATGTGAGAGATTTGAGTTTGGTCTAGTTAAGCGAAGTTCAAAAATAACTGAGAATATTACCATAGTACAATTAGTGGAAAAGAAAAAAAAAAAAGTAACATGAGTAATGAACTCAAGCTTTACATAATTAAAAGAAATTAATAAATTTACAACTACAAAAATTATGTATTTTATTTTTTTTTGTATCAGCTCTAAATTCCGATTTCCAATATATTCTGCACATTTTTATATTAACGAAATTCGGTTCATAAATTTCTGGTTTCAATTTACAAAGCTGTAAGATGGCCTTGCAGCCGCGCAAGGACTTTGTATTTTTTGTGACTGAAATTCGTGCGCTTGTAAGTGTGTGCGTATGAATGTTTATACCAGCAGTGGCAGTTGAGTGTATTAAGGTTGCCACCAGCAGAGACTTTTTCTCGAAAATTATTGCCAGCCTTGCTGCGCGATATTTATTGTACTTGACAAAGCAAATTTAAAATATTTATATGCTCGTACAAACGAAAAATATGTAAACAAACGAGACGAATATGGTGCAAGGCAAAATTGGAACTGCAAGCAGCTGAGTTGCAAAGGTTCGTTTTATGTGCATTGAATGTAGGGTTTGATTTTTCGTTGGATGAATTTTAAAAATAGAAAAAAAAAAATATGAAAGGCGTTTAATGGAAGTTTGGTGAAAATTTTTTCCGCGATTTTTTTTTTTTTTAGAAGTTATTCTGGCTTTTCTGTTTTTTTCTAAATTTCTGCTTAATAGAACTAGTCCTGCAAAGCGTAGTGAAGTGCCAAAATTTTTGAAATTCTCATTAAAGTAGTGATAACTTTAGGGGGTCTAAATAACTTTACGGGAACTCCCAAATAATCAATATTCTGGTAACAAAAAATTTTCAATATTAAAAAACAACTTCTAGGTGTTTTGTAATAACAAGCATATATCTTTTATAATATATTATTTATAATATTTGAGTCTTTTAGACATTTAACTACAGCCCTTGTATCACCACACTATTAAATTATATATGTTTATGACGCACTAAAATCACTTACCAAGAAAACGCCTGTGGCTTTTCTCAGCCTTGCGGTTTTGTATTTTCYTTGCGCCTTCAGCTCGGTTTGGTTGTCTGCCAAACGATTTTACTATTTTGCTGCCAGTTGGCACTTTTTGCTTTAACTTATGTAATACAAGTTATTATGATGACTTAAAAGTTTAACTAACAAGCAGGAAAACAGGAAAGCAAAAGTTTTGATAATAACCGAAAAAGTATTATTTAAAAATAAAATAAATGAAAGTGCAAAAAAAAAAGTTAGAGAAACGTTAAAAACACACAATATAATATACATATGTATGAAGTTTCATAATTTATTATTTTTATTTTTTTTTTCAAGTATTGTATTTACTGACTGATCGTTGAAAGAAATTTTTGAATTTGCAATTGGAATAGCACTACAGCTTTAAGTACTACATAATAAATCTAGAACACCCACGTATCTTTCTTGCGAGGGAAAATGTTTCATTTTTTATTTAAGAAAAAATTGTTGAAAAACAAAAATAGTATTTTTTACCCGAGGAAACCTTAAGTCAGCACGATCTTCCAGATTATTGTGTTCACTGAGAAGTAGCTATGTTAAGCTGAATACTAGTATATGGGAATCAATCGGAGGACTAAAAAGTCGATCTCGCACTTATGAGCGATATGACAATAAAATATTAAGTTTAAAAATTCTTTAGTTTTACTTGGAGGCATTCATTTACTAGGGGATAAAAAAAATCTCAAAGAAAGCACTGGTGCAGATGGAAAGCATGCGGTGAAATATTTATTGCTTATCCTGGATAAGAACCCCTCGTATCGAAAAGATAGCAGGGAAGGCAACGATTTTCCTGTACTTCAGCAGAGCAGTTATTGGCAAATCTAATGCATTGGCTCTAATGCACCATAAGCAAGTTAATTTTGCTCTGCAGAATTTTTGTGAGGAGACTAATAACTATGTATGTTTACGCAACGGTAAGTTCTACAGCAAACATGGCACTTAATGTTATTTTTCATGTCGCACTCATATATATAGATCCTAGATAACTGGATTTTCAAATGACTATGTATGTGAACACTAATGGTAGCTCACTCGCTTTAGCTAGTGATGGTTTGAAAGTATTGGCTCATCCAATTACCTGTGAGTGGGAAATGGGTAGTGCAATAGAAGTCGCTAAAGTAGAAGCTTCTTTATGGATAGATCAAAGCTTAGCGGAAGGGTTTTGGAGCTGTGTATAGTCATAAACTGTGCATCAACCGCAATTTCACACTTTTTGTCTTTCAAACCAAAGTTGCTGACATTACCATAGCTGTAGATCTACTGCTACGTAGAGAAGAGATCCCCTCTGAGAGCAGAGTCACGAAACTGGATGTGAACTCACTAACCACACGTACAAAGCTAGATAAAAATGCCGAACCTCGTTATGAATGGCATCAAGTCACTTTTTGATAAGTCTAGAATGGGTGCCAGACCAAAGCAGAATCACAAGAAAGYGCAAAGCTCACGAGCTGGTACGAAAAGGCATCCTACCCGCACTATCAGAATAAAGTGAATGGGTTGCTCCCTTCGTTTAATCTACTACTGAATAGCAAGTTTAACGGCAACTTAACGAGCGCTAAGCTACCACATAGTTATTACGCTGTCCTAAGATATTTGATCCATCTCTCAGGAAGGCTAGCTTTCTTCTACTTATTACTTTGGTTCTAAATGATTTATTGGTGTTCACGGGGTTAAATTGAGAATCTTACCGGTTGTAAAAGATACTTAGGAGAAAACGAAATAAAAGCAACACATCACTTCCCCTTTGACTCTTTCACCTTCACGGGAACAGGCTTAACCATGAAAGCTCATGAAGCTGTTGATAATAACAAAATGTCAAATAAAATTAATATCGCTTGGGCGACTTTTAATATCGGAGTACTGGAATTGGCTTTTATGGCTTCATAAAGGACTTCATATGGTTATAATACATAGTATATTGTATAGATAGATATATAGACTGTATAATGTACTATACAAAATATAGTGCATACTATATGTACATAGTACTACAATTTCGGTCGCCAACCTAATCTAACTTACATGCAGCATGAATGAAGCCTAGGTATACTCCAAGCGAATTCGATGCCACAGTTTCCAAATCACAAATCGGAATGATATTTAGACTTCATAAGAAATATTATGCGGTTAAAGTGTTGATTACCAGTGTGAGTAGAAGATCTCATGACTTCTTAAGAGTTGGTGGTATTGGCTCATACTAGTGTTTACTGTATTTGTATACAGTGAATCCGAATAAACTTCGGAAATTTTCACTAATCGATGGTTCCTTAATAGCATCTGAAGAAATTGGTTTCCTGCGAGTACTGGAGAAACCAAAATCGGCATGAGACCTTTAGTCATTTGTATTTCAGAGAATTTTTCATCAAATATACATAACCTTTTTGTAAGATCCTGAGAACTCTTGGTATACTGTGATTTGAAAAGTTGCCCATATACCATTCAACCAGCACAATTTTTTCGAACATAGCTGCAACGCTACACAGAAAAACTGTTTTCTCGTTGCTAATCCTGTCATTCGTATTTTTCCTTCGACTAAACATTTCAATTCTTCGCTTTTCATGTTTTTCTATGGCATTCAAGTGAGTTATTTCAGTCACTTATTCTTTCAATGTTAACACAATTTTGCTTTTAGCCAATTCCAATTCTACTAACCRACCCACTTGCATACGCATGTGTACGGATAACGGCTTTTATTGATGTTCCATTGGCGGCGCTTAGGTTTCACCCATTAGTCATTATCATTTGTCTTGGTTACTTGGCCAAAGCCCACATACACACCAAGCCTCATGCGCTAACCTGCCAACGGATATGCTTAAACAGTTAGACATACTATATATCAATTTCTGATTTGCAACTGTCTCCCGCGCTTAAAGTTGAGCGCATGAGAGAGAGACAGAAAAAGAGAAAATTAAATAAAAACAAAAGGAAAGAGTAAAAATTCCGTCAAAATTTTCATTTTCGTGGCGTTGCCTCATACAAAGCGCACACTCTTGCATATTTTAAGAACTCATCCTATCAGCGGCACTTCCATTGCGAATGTTTACAAAGTGCTTTTGCTGGCTTATTTGCATAATAGGCGCACTCTTCGAATTTTCTTATCATCCCTTGTGCTTTAGTTTTCGGTTTTCCATCTTTTTTTTTTTTGTTTTGTTGTTTCTTTTTTACATTTTTTTTGCACTTTCTTTTTACTTTTGTTTTTGCATTTTGCTCGCATTCAATGCTATTAGCATTTTCCTTTTTGGTTTTTTCGTTTTTGCTGCAGTTCGGCAGTAGTCCTTTTCGCGTTCTGGTTTCTTGACACAATTCCTCTGTGTGCTGCTGTTGCCTCTGCGGCAATCAAAGTGGCCAAGTTTGGTATTTTATTCGCCAGAAAAAAGTCGGTTTTTTTGTTTTGGCAGCCGTTTTGTGGTGGGTCAAGTGGCGTTGTGGGTGATGACCTTCGTGCTGGGTGTTATAGTGTGCGTGCCTCATTATGGCTTTTGATAAATTTGTGTGCGCCGTTGATAAACTGCATAGTTATATATCTTAAATATACAAATACATAAATACATACATACATACAAATATACCAACATATACTATATATGTACGTACGTTTAAACATGCATATGTATATATATACACACAGAACTGGCTTTAATTTTGATACATTTGCATAAATGCGAGTAATCTGTCAGCGGTTTTACAGAGATGTTATCGGAAATAAGTAAATTACAGAACTCTCTTTAGTTTACTGTTAGCTCAAAATGCCTTAAAGTATTTAAATCTGTAGGCTGTACATCTTAAAGATAATTTGAAGGCAGTGTGGTTAATAATTTGGCGTGATTTAAATTATTAAAGGCATTAATATTTTATCACTCATTCATCTACTGGCTCTACTTATCTATTGTAAGTGCTTAGCTCTGTTATCTCAAAATTATGCAACAGAAATCAGCATCAATATTATACCGTTGACTTCAAGTGACTAAGTTCTATTCAATGAAAGCTTTTGCAGATGATCTTGAATTGAATGGCACAGAACTGAGTACAGAAGACGAGACTGGAATTTTGGTCTCAAGGCAGGCATGCTAAGGGGTCCGTTAGGTAAACTCATACACACACTTGATTTTAAGAGAATGTATGTTATAGAAAATTTGATTGCAGCTTTTTCACATTATTTCTGAAATAAYTTTGCTTTAAAGAAAGTGTTCGTATTTTTCCAGTTTCACAAAACTCCATATAGGAAAAAAATTACAGTGAAAAAAAAAATGTTAGACKTTTTCATTTAAATTTTATAAGGACACCCATTGGTTGAATTTTTTTTTTTTTATATTTGTATGACTGTCAGTGACATCTGTGAAAAATGTCAAATGTAGTATTATTGATTAATTCTATAGGCAAGTATTACATGCATACACACTTACTAAAGCGTTCCTTTCAATTTATGGCTTGGGGGTTTTACATTTCTAAGTAGCTGGAAATTAATTGGATATACTGAAGTATTAACTATCTTCGAGAAAACAGTGAGAGGTGTGAAAAGAAAAAACACACTTTTCGCCTATAATTGWGATTTTATTAAATTTTTCCTGAATAAGATTCCTATGCTTATAGCATGGAGGCCGGTAGGCAAAAGCCTGTTAGAAGCCTCGCACCTAGTTAGAGGTTGTAGGACCAGCCTCTGCGGTCGATCTCGTGTTAAAATGTGATTGGGCATGATCCGCTGGCAACACACTTTGTCTAGCCGTTTTTAGTAATCATTTCATTAATTTATTCGCACAACTGATAAAGCAAATGATTGAACACTTTAGAAAAATATCAGAAAATTAGTTATAAAAAAGCATTTTCATATATAGGCACAAGCTGTTGAACACACACAATTTCATTGATATCGAGATGAGAGAGATATTTTTGTCAAAGTCACAGTCTTTTCATGGAATATTGATGGTATAGCAGTGAGTATAGCCGAAATCAAATATTATTATCTCGTAAACTTTTCACTCAACACGCGATCTTTGACGGGGCAAAAAAAAAAGTTTCTTAATTGCTGCAGTAATTTTCAAGAACTCCGTGGATGAAATCTAAATAAACAAAAAWTTTTTCTAGAATATATTTTCCATACGATGCTTTTTCTTCTCTATTGCCGTAGACAAGGCTTGCGTGGTTAGAGCTGATTTACAACAGCAAGGCTGTTTAGTCTTTTTCATTAGAGTGATTTTTTTACGTRGCGGGTCCAAAAGCCAGTGCTCAACCCTGGGGAGGAATGTTTCACCTTCTCACTTCGCCTTCAAACAGCTGTTTTGGCTGCTGGGARAATACTTGGTCTAGAATCGGAGGACGTGAGCTGCTTGAGTCATATGTAAAATAATTGTATCTGGCCACGCCCATGAGAAAGTCCTCAAAGAACTTTCCTCACTTGCATGAACTTCTACACATGGCTTCATCCTCCGTGCAAAGAACTGCAGTCGAAAAAAAAAGTAAAAAAATGATGCGGCTTTAAAAAGCTGAGTTCTATTCATTTTCCCGCTTTTGGAGCTGTGTGGCTACACTTCAGACACCTGCAACTTGAGAACGTTRTCAGCTATCGATTTAGAATTTTAGAACAATATTTTTAAAGACATAATCTATCGAAATGTGAACAAAAAAATATTTCCTTAATGTATATATTATATAATTTTCATATTTAAAATATGTGGTACTTCCCATAGCATCAAAACAAGATCAAAAGGATTTTAAGTATGATTATATGTACCTTAAGCTCTAGAGTAGTTATTAAACTTTTCATTTAATAAAAAATATTATTTCACATAAAATATCTTCTTGAAACAGCCATCAGATAACATTAACAAAATAATATTTTGCCTAACAACATACTAGAAATAGTTAATAACGGTGGCTTGAACATCAAAGCTTAATTGTCTAGAAGAAAACACAATATAACACCACATACAATATGACTTAACCACATTAATATGACAAAACATACCAAAAGCATACAAAGCATTAAAGAGAAACCATTGTCATCCAGACTATGCGTTGTTGYCGAAAGTGATTTACTCGAGAAATGGACAAATGAAGTATTAATTCCCGGAAGCGACAGCGGAAATGCCAGCAGCGMTAAACAAATACGACTCGCATACGAATAAACATAAATAAGAGCGCCTTTCTGTCAGGAAATGTACAAATAACATAAACGTAGAGAGAATATTTGTATATATGTACACATGAATATAGCAAAAGATGGGGTTTTCTGTACGGCATTCTTGTATATTCACGTATATTAATAAGTAGGAAATTAACCAATAGTAATGTTAACTAGTTATAAATTGCTTTTGGGCCAGTTGGCACCAGTTTCAATCATAGAAGCAACTAGTTAGTCACAAGACTTCTTTTATACAAGAAATTAGGTTTATATTTTACATATGTTTCATGAAATATCAAAGAGAACTTTCAAAAGGAAAATGTAACCGAGTGTTTGAAAGGCTTTTAGAAAGCTTGGAAAGTACTTTACTTGGAAAAATTCTACTTAGAAAAGCTCTTCTTATTMAATTTTTATAACAAATATACGAATTTCATACTAGTTCAAAACGGACGCACAACTCTCTAGTTCAAGTATTCTAAAGTGAAATATTAATTAGGAAAAAATGTAAAATTTTATATTCTTGCATTATCGAAATCTTAAATAATCTTCCAATCAAGCAGCTTAAGGCTGATGCTTTTCCGACTAGTTAGAGCTTCGTTAAGAAATGCTGACTACCTTCCCTACCTACCCTACCACCACATTCAATATTATACCACAGGCTAAACATATAAACTGCTCGGCTGTGTGTGTGGTGACATCATAACATGACATAAGTCAGAACAGGAAGGCAATGTTGAAGAAAATACAAAATTTATGAGCATAAGTAAGTAGTAGTTAATGAGGCAAAAGAAGTGCCTAAGTACATATATGGGTCTCATTATGGAGCATGAAATAACAATGTTTGCATAAATAAATGCTGATGCTGCATGCTAGCTGGCAAATAAGCTAGATGGCTTGATTTGAATTATACACAGATACATCTAAGGTATGCGACTTAAATATACATATTTACTTGTGTTTATTTCTTCTAACAAACGTTTTCATGCAAATGTGTATGTATGTATATGGTAAACTTTTTACACAGGAACAACAAAACATAAGGGATTATTATTTCATAACAAGCAAGCAGGCTCTACAAAATATTTCCCCCTGTATATAGCCAAAAGGGAAATGCATACATTTCTACGATAAATATTCGATTAAAGTGAAGCAAGCGTACTTGAAGCGTACCTTTGGTGGTAATCAGCGTGACAAGCTGAGTTGATATACATATGTAGCTATGTCCTTCAGTTTTCGCTATATCGAACTTAAATTGTGCGTGAATTCTTCTCACCCCAAGAATTTGTGGAAATCGCTCATATGGCGCCACTACAGCTTATAGCTGATATGCAAACTGGCGGATCCAAATTAAGTTCTTGTATGGAAAACTTTTTTAGTTTAAAAAATATTAGGTTGTCAAAAAAAGTCTTGCGGTATTTTTATTGAATTTTCAGTTGTTCATAAAATTTTTTTTGCTGACTCATGCCCAGCTCTTGACCGATGCTGCTGCCACTATGCCGGTCTCTTTCGAACAATTCAGCGATTTTATCGCAAWTTTCGACGACAGGCCTTCCGGAGCGTGGCGCATCTTCGACCACCTCTACACGAGAACGAAACGTTGAAACCATCGTTGTGCGGTAGAAATGAAAACTGTATCGGATCCATAAACTGCACAAATTTTACGAGTATTGGCGGCTTGAGATGTATTTTTGCCTTTATCGTAGTAGTACTGTAAAATATGCCGTATTTTCTCTTTATTTTGCTCCATGTTTGCGACGCTATAACTCACGAATGACTTAAAAGAAACGACAATGAATCAAACACGTGTTAGCGCATGAAACGAGCTTTCCAAAAAGTTATAGCATGACCCGATGTGACGAATAAAACTAGAACTACGCGCTCTCAGCGCCWACTAGCGAAAATACCGCAAKTCTTTTTTGACAAACTAATATCTTCACGAAATTAGACATTTCAGATCTGACTACTATAGACAGATGATTATATTCATGTTTTTTACGAAGCACATCTTTTTTCTTCAGTATGCCGMTTTTGGTCAATAGCAACCATTTTGTATATAGCCTAGAGAGTTTTCTATAWGTACAAAGGAACCAACTCTTAATTATGTGCTTTGCTTATACTATAGATCATCTACGCTCAACGCCTTGAGCTCGGCAGTGAAGCAAGATTCTCTGCTTCCACATGTAAACATTACTTCAGTTCAGCTGTCTTTGTCAGTATGTCTACTCCACATACTCCACCCGAGCACCAATCGCAAAGCAGTACCCAAACAGTAAACTCATAAAGCACTCACTACCAGGCAGGCAGTCACAGCTTGCCACATATGTCTCCTCATATAGTATGTGTACTCGCATATTTATACGCTTTCTTTCACAATGCGTGTGTGCAGTACATTTATTATGCCCAATTTCACTTGCAGAATCTCTCAGTTGAATGCATCGGCTTAATGAAGTGAAACATTTGGATTCAGAAGAGCGCAGACGCAACAATAAAGCCAACTACAGCCACGTTAAAGCAACAGTAGCACACAAAACAACAACAAGCCAAATCAAATAATTGAATTGAAATGATTCAATTTCGTTGTTTGTGCTGTTATAATTTCCTGCCTTCTGTAAGCACTAACATATAGCTGTGAATATACATATGTATGTTTTTGCGTGCGTGTGTGTACTTGTGCTTCGAATATATTCTTAAGCAAGTTCATCTGGCAATGTAATGAAATTTTTAGAWTTTCTTTCCAGCAAGTTTGCTAAGCTTTTAATAATCACTGAGTAAATTGATGCAAGAGGAAGTTCATTGCTTGTGGCAAATGGCAAGCTGAGTAACTTAAATGGATATATGCATATGCATGAGTGTGAATATATTATAATATGCAACTGAATGTTTCAAAGATATGCTTTGAAAGGTTAGCAATCAGTTGCATTTATTTAACTTACTAAATCTGGATAAGAACAAAATTCAAAAAGTGAATTAAATTAATCAAGTTGTTATAAAGTAATGTGAGCTTTTATTTAAAATATTATAAAATATATGAGATTTAGGAAAATCGAAGTGAATATTTATATATACAAATCTTCAGAGGATTTTATAAACAATTATTTTAAATCATATTTATTGGAATAAATACATATTTATATTATATCAAGCAAAATGTAGGCAGAACTCTTCAAATTCATATACAAAAACAATGCCAATAGATTCTTAGTTGTTTGTTTTAGTTTTTTTTATCGCAAACATTATAAACTAAAACAAAATTTTCCTAAATGTCTTACTTTTACAAAGGAAGTCAGTGCGTATGAGTGATTTTATTGTGTCAGTAGCTCCCTTCCGTTCGCCATAAATTAGCGGCGAATGGATAGAAAATGGATAGAGGTGGAGTACAATTACTGAACAAAATAGATTATTCTAATATATGTTTTTTTCTAAATTTAGCACTTTCAGTAGGAAAATGGTGCTATAAAGCGTTTTTGGTCGCGAAAAATTCTTGACATCAGCCAACTGAAACCAAACTCAAAGCTTATTCATTGYAGAGATCGAGCCCAGCTTTTGAGCTATCGATCTGAAATTTTGCACATATCTCTTTTTCTTCARGCAGCTGCTTATTTGTCGGAACCAACGCTATTGGCCAACTATAGTACATAGCTGTCATACAAACTGCCCGATCCACAAAAAGTTCTTGTTTGGAAAACTTTTTTATTTGACAAATTATATTTACAAAATTTTGTACAGATTGCTTATCAAGGCAACGCCACAATATTCGAAGAAATTGTTCAGATCGCATTATTATAGCATATAGCTGTCAAACAAACTGATCGGTCAAAATGGAGTCTTTGTATGAAAAAGTTGTTTGTTTATAAGAAAATCTCCGCAAAATTCGGCATAGATTATTTTCTAAGTGAGCGATAAGACATCTGAAGCAATTTTTCTGATCGAACCACTATAGCATATAGCTGSCCTACAAACTAACCACTTCRAATCAARTGCTTGTATGGAAAAGTTTTTCATTTGAAAAAGTATCTTCACTAAATTTGGCACAGCACAGACAGAGCTACAATATCCGAAGAAATCGTTTATATAGTATTACTATAGCATATAGCTGTCAAAGAGCTTCGGCGCATTCGAAGTTAAGGTTTTTTTTTTTTTGTTTAATTTAATTTGTATGAAATTGTGTAGCGGTGTATGGATTTAGAAAATTTTTATAAAATTTTTCAGCAATTCTATAATCCAATTGGATTTAGAAAAATAAATGTTTATTCTTCGAGTTATGAAACTTTCTTCMAAAAACTCCGTCTTATTGCCAAATGACGTTAAAATTATGTGATTTCAAATTAATTATCTCAACTCTGTTKTTMTTTGCMAGCTTCATTTGAAGTTTTGAWTRAAARAAATTTTTAATATTTCTCAGATAACACATTTTTTCGGAATTTCGGACAATTTTCAAAATATTTTACAGTAAATTTTCCAACAATATGTTATTTTCAAACTAAAACTTCTCTTACACATACCATTTTTATATTTTTTAACARCAAATTTCGTGTATTCTTAAAATCATGTAGTGTTGTATGGGTAAGCCACTGCGTATGAGTGAATTTAACATTGTACTCCCACATAATACACAACTGCCATTTTTCTTTAGCTCTCACCTGCTTTACAACTTCAGAGTTAAATATTATTTAAGAATACATAAAAAACGAACAAGCACTTAATTACCAGCCTCCAGTTCACTTTCGCGCACCTTGAGGCATCTTTAAAAGCCAAACCAAATTTACTGCATAACTATTAAATTTTATTTTCCTCAAAACAATGTGATGTCATTTGGCTTGCCGCTAAGTACTTGCGTAATGTAATATCAGGGCTAATTAACGCTACTCAAACAATTCTAATGCGATTTCCTGCCATAATAACTGTAATTAAATGACACAGAATGACCAGRAAGACTTCCTTATTAGTGATTAGCAGTGGTGCGCTAACAATGAGTCAATCCTGTCAAAAGCTGGACAAGGCAACAGGCAAGCACGTTCGAGCTTATAATTAAAATATTCATGATTCATTTCGCCATACCGTTGGTGAAAAGAAGTCCTCTCTTCTTTTTTTGCTTGTGGACAGCAAACCGCAAATTAACTCAATACGGTCGCAAAAAACCGAAATACAAAGCACCAATTATGTCTTATCAAAGGTTAGCATATAAGCTTCTACCACATAGTGAGGTTTATGAGTAAATTGGTTTAAATGGGGGAGGGATATCTCCATAAGAGGGTGAAAACACCAGCCACTGAAAAATAATAATATCACGTTGCTTTATTGTCAACTGTTTTAATAAAGTGGGTTTAGGGGATGCTGCAGAGTGTAGGCTGGTGTCACTTTGGTCAATGCGCCGTAATTAAACCAAAAACTGCTGATAACATGCTGGTTCCGGGCATACATTTTTGTGGTGAGTGGCGTTAGAAATTTACACGCAGATGTATAAAACGTATCCAACTATCGCCCTGATGACGAAATCCTACAAGGAAATGCCCAGCTTATGAAAAACTGGTTACATATCGTCAACTTAAATGATAAACAACGTATCATCAAAAAAAAAAAAAAAAAAAAAAAAAAAAAAAAAAAAAAAAAAAAAAAAAAAAAAAAAAAAAAAAAAAAAAAAAAAAATTGAGTTTTTACCGTTTACGATTCATTACATCATATTACATATACATAGCATGAAACTTACAGTCGCACCTGTCAGATATAACCAATATATAACCACTTTATAACTCTTTTATAACCAAAATTCAATTTTTTTACAATTTGTGTGGCTTGTATAATATCACTTTTTCTTCGTAAATATATAAAAGTTCATTATTTCCGTGTTTGGATATTTGAAAACCTTAAGCAGAAAGACACATTTTCACAAAACAAACAAAAAATGAATTTTTCTGACTAGCAAGTAGAAATAACCAGAAAAAATCAGAAACAATTATTCATTTCAAATTACACTCATTTAAAATTTCAAATATTTTTAAACCTTGATTTTTCAGAAAAAAATCAGAAGAACACAACTTCAAGGTCTCCCGCTTAACACGCTGGTAATTAACTTTTCAACCGAGGCAAGTGCAATTTACCTTTTYCTAACGAAATATGAAGCACAAATCGCAAACGAAATTTAAGTTTGTCTATACAAAAGAATACAACAAAAAATGTATTTATTGCTAAAGTTTCGAAGCACCTGATGAAATGAAAATATCAAGAGCTCTACAGCCACTCTTATTAGCCTAATAATGGTGCTTTCAATAGGGACGCTACCAAAGTAGGCCGATAGAGAAAACAGACGACGCCATCTTTTTCCCGCTCTTTTGTCATTACTCTTCAGTGATGTTTGTCATTTCAAATGCATCAATAGAGGGAAACTCAAATTAGTCTCATACACGTCGTTATCAAGCGTTAGACATCTTTGTGACGTCGTTTTTGCGAATTTTTCGAAAAGATCTAGAAATGGCTCCTAATGCACATTCCATTCATCTTCTTTATTGGCGTAGACATTGACTCAGAATATCGAAATTCTAACTGAAAAATCATATAACCCACATTTATAGTTTTTCCATTTTCTTAGCATCTTTTTAGTYGCTCATTATACATTGTCTTCTTCTCGCAGCCATTCAAAACAGTGGCGCCCTGTAAAGCAGTAGATGACCACTGATCCTTACTAGTTCATTAAACATTATTTTTAGTAAAATTCAACAAAAAATCAGCTCTCTCTATGCTTAAATTTATTTCTATAGTGATATAAAATAAAATTTTTCCCACAGGGTCAATCACCAAAAATGCAGAAATTATTTCACACCAAAAAGCCAGGCAGCAACATTCCAACTAAACCTAAAACTCTCAGCAAAATCATATCACAACAACAAATTGTGTGCCGTAAGCCGATATGTGTACAGTTTGTGTGACTAAACTGGCGTTGTATATAAGCCTGCCATATATTTGGCTTTTTTGGTAACAAGAAGGATTTTTAGTTATGTCATACACCAAACCGTTTCTATGCTCAGATATTGCTGTGGTCAAACCTCTGCTATTTAACCGCATGTAACTGGCTAGCTCGAGAATATTTCCGCTTAAATTATAAGAAAAATTCCTGGTTTATTTTGTTTTTCCACAAAAACAGTTCTCTACAGGAAATTGAGTTGTTTCAAGTGTAAAGCTGGCGYATTTTTTTTAGCCGGAAACTGGAGTTATGAAATAAAATGAAATATTTGCCGGAAACCATAATAAAACGAAAATTAGAAAATATGTATGACTTTAAATTTATTTAAAATAATAATTGCTGAAGCTGAACTCACACAAAACGCTTATTCATCGAAGTCTAGCCCAGCGAATAACAGGCTCGAGTGAATTATGAACTCAACAAAATAATTTTTGTATGAAAATGTGTCACCACCTTTCTTTCAAATCAACCCGCACGAAGCTTCCATTTCCATTTCATACAACTTGTTGAAATACAACAAAAATTCGGCGCATAASAGTTCTAAAGTTCACACTGCTGCCGCCCGCACACAGACGCTTGTCTGCCTTCGAAACTCATTTTAATATGCAAYTCATGGCAGCTGCCTGAACATTCGRCTCAAACGATCTTGACTTTTGTACGCTTCAATGATAACGCCATCTTGCCATTGGTCACACAACAACAGCAAATACGAAAATTATTGACACATGTTGATATAAAATCTAAAAATAACATTTGTGACAAAGTGATGGTAAGAATATGGAATGAAAACTAATGGTATTGAATGTGGAAAGCGTTGAACGTTGAAGTCCACAATATGTGACACTGTACAGAGTATGTAGTAGTAAGCATGTGGTTGAGCGCTAAAAAAAAAACACAGTTTACAATTGAAAATGGCACCGACATGCAGATGACACAATGCGCTGAGATGGAGATGTTGCTTTTGAGTGCTATGCAGTCACAGATGTAATATAAAAATGCTCACATGCAAACATACCTCCATATATACTTATTTTTATCATATGTCAATGACAGTCAGCGCAAGAGCTTATGCATTTCTTTTTATTATCAATTCAATAAAGAACATTTTTTTGCTGTTTTTTATTGTTAATGTAAGTGCTTTGTCTCCATTAGTGGAAATACCAAATGATTAAAATTATATACACTCGTGGCCACGCAAACCTTACTTACTTACACACTTAAATTTTAAAGTGATGTGCATATTTTACTCGATTTTATAGCGGTACTTTTTGCGGTATTGAAATTTTTTACTTAGAAATAAGTTAATGAGATATTATTAATAAAAAATATTAAAAATTAAAAACTGGCTACAGTTAAATCAATTTTGAGCTTTAAAAAATGAGCTCGAAATGTGAGAGACTTAAATGCGATGAAAAAAATTATATTTTTTATTTTTTTAATTTAATTTCATTAACACTATAATTGAAATTAATATTAAACAATTTTCTTTTTAATTGAAACACGAAGTTTAATTGGTGTTGTAACACTTTAGAAACAATAAAATTGACCGCACAGAAAGCTAGTTTGTGTTTTACTCTAGCAACTATGTGAGATAACTCGAAAAAATTAAGTGAGGTATTGTGTGGTCCATACTGTAGTTTAGTGATGAAACCGGTCTGCGAATTACTCTAGCTTCACATACTTTATCATTTGATTAAATTTGAACTGAAGTGAAAAAAACTACACTTTCACCTATTTAATGCAAGTCTTTATAATTGCYTTCAAAATTGATTTCTGAGCCAATGTTGACGGAATTGCCGAACYTTCGCTGGGAGGGACTTCAGTGAATTTTACTTTTTTGTTTTCGCTCATTCTTGCCGCGCCATTCAATAGTGGACGTGATATAAATAAACTCATTCAGTAATAAGCATTTTATGGGGTCCTCAACAACGTCGTTTCTGCAAAAGATTCCAATCTAGCACTCACACACTTCATACTTGACATTTTAACCAAAATGTGTCAATAACCAAAAATTATGAATCTATATACAAAACTTTAACCAAAATGTGTTAATAACCAAAATATGTTTTGTTGATAATATGAGATRTTGAGATCCTCTGCTATTTCTGCGCTGCCAACACAACGATTTTCAGGCACTGTTTCTTTAACCCAAACGATGTTATCAGTGGTAAATGAACAACTCAACACGCATGAGGTAACTTTTCGCTGACTTCGAACTTCAATGTATGCTTTCGGCCACTCAAGTTCTTAAATTTGTCATAAATAGAATCTACAAAATACTTCTGCTACATTTTTAACGATTTCGTATCCATTATTCCATTGGAAAGACAAAATTTCTAAGAAACTCGTTGTTGAATTATTTTCTATAGTAAACATCACCAGACAAATCTTTCACGTAGTAAAGAAACAATTGGCAAACACAACTTTACGCGAACGTAAAGAAAGCTGTACCAAATTGTCACCAAAAAAAAGTTATCGCTTCAGTTTTCGATTCTAGTCTATATGGAGTAGTCCGGTTCAAATTTGATCACGTTGTATATAAKGAWTTTCGYTATTCTAGTTGACCTTGTACCGAATATATAAGTTGTAGTAAGCATTTTTCTTAGCGAAATTGTGCGATATTTCACTTCAAGTCAAAGGTCAATGCAATGGTGCCAGACCTTCCCTAATCTTAAGACAATGGTTTTCGACTTTCCAAAAGTCTTTATGTTTTATACAATGATCAATATGTGAGCTATTTAAGTAAAATTTAAATGATTTCTTGACCGGAATTGGTCTAGATCTCATTCTACTCATACTAAATATATATTTTGTGAATTTCCTTGCTTCACTAAGCACATATTTTATTCCTAATATATCGGCTGGTATTTAAAATATGTATTAAATATTAAGTTTGTACCTGATTTTAGTCACAAATTAGTTTGTTGTTCAAAATTTCTGAACATGATTCATAGAAACAGCTAACCAGTATGTACYCATTACAATGGTTACCAGTTGGTAATAAATCCACATTTTGGCTTTTGTGTCCTAATTGATTTCTACATTTCTTGAAAGTACAAATACAGTGCTGGCTGGTTGAACAAAATTACATAGCTTCTATCAAACAAAAATAAATAAATATTAATAAAATACTGAGCAAACCTGTAAGAGTCAAATGTGAATTTGAATCATTTTAATAATAAAAACTTGTAAAATTTAAAAAATATTCRCTAAATTGAGTCTTCGCTAAACTATATGGACCAACAATGTTTATACACAAGTAACATTCATCAGACCATTTTCCACAAATTTTCATAAAAGAGATAAACACTTAGTTTCATGCATCCATTAATTTCATGAAAAATGTATAATCTCACGCGACAATTAGAATGGAGCGGATATGCAGATTAACTTCCAGATAATGTCATCAAGGTCATTTTTCACCAAATGCAATTCATATTACCAACTGTGGCATATCAAAGGCAAACACAAAAAACATGCAAGAATAAATAATAAAAAAATATATTTAAAAAAATAAATAAATAAACACAAAATTTTCTCTTGATAAAGCAAATAGAAGAGAATATACTATTTTCTAGTAAAATGGTTTCCAAGAATTTGTTATCACTTTGCCCAACTTTCAGAAACAACTATGTAATTTTAGACACATGCAAGTGTGAATTGAAAACTGGAGCGTGCTTAGAATTGTTGCAACAAATTTAGAATGAAAATAGTTTATGTCGAAAAAATTTGTATTTTGCATTGCAACTAATAAAGAAGTTCCAGAGAATTATRCGTTTACAGAGATATAGAAAGTATATACAAATTTAGCAACATCAGCCATACCTATATATATATTTGCCTACATCATACAAACGTATATATGTACACATTATAGCGGGTCGTKTTGTAGATGGCTGAATGGAAAACATTGCATATGCGAGAACTGTTAAACGGATGATGCTGAACAACTTTTCTTAACAAGTCAATTGAAACGTCTCCGACCAACTATAGCAAAACACATTTTTTTGGGGAAAATTCGTTTTTCTATACAAGAAGTATGTACGTAGTTCCATTCGATGGTGGTATACTGRTTGTAGCGACCCACCAATTTTTCGATACCCGTTTTGCAATACGTACTTTTGCTTCAAAATAGCGCTCAGTTTCGGCGATCACTTTTTCATTCGGCGAAAATTTCTGCTCAAACAGCATTACTTTGAGATTTGGAAAGAAGAAATAGTCGCTGTGGGTCAGATCTGGAAAATGTGGTGAATGCGGAAGCAATCCGAAGCGCAATTCATGAATTTTTGCCAAAGCTTTCATTGGCTTTTGGCACGGTGCATTGTCTCGGTGAAACACTTTCCTTTCAATAAATGCGTTCGTTTTTCGATGATTTGGTCCTTCAAACGGTTCAATAACGTTAAAGTCGTTGTTGATGGTTCTACAAGATGTTCAAGATGTTCAATAAAAAGTATTCCATGCGCATCGCAAAATACAAACGCCAGAACCTCGCCAGCCGAATTTTGCATTTGCCACGCATTGGAGWGGATTCATCATGGGCAGTCCACTCGGATGACTGTGGATTGGATTTCACAGTGAAACGATGAAGCCATATTCATACATTGTCACATATAGACACAAGAACTCGGATTACTTATGTTTGAACATCTCCAAACACTGCATCGAAGCCGCAACTCGTCGTTGTTTTATCCAAAGTGAGATCGCTCTTTTTCGTACCCAAATATTCGTGAATAATATGATATAAACTATCAATTGATAACCTTGGAGTATTTGCTATGCTTGCGCTACCTCACCTTTATGTTCATCCCAAATTAGGTTGTGGACTTTTGTGATGTTTTCTTCGGTGACAACCTCTTTTGGGCGTTGTATAATCCCTAAAAGATATACTTCAATATACTATTGTTCGAAATCGGTTTCAAGCAAAGCTTTTCAGAATGATCCGTAGAATAAATTCGCGACTGCGACTTTTAATGAAAAAATGGACCCACTTAATGCGCAACATATATTCACATACTATATTTCTATATATAATATAAACAAAGTAATAAATTTGTATAAACTCATTCAACTGAAACGCTTTGGAACTAACCAAATATTTTCGAGAAGCAAATTGCCAGTGAATATAAGCATGACAGCTATTTGCATACAAAAATTAATTGCCACTGTGTTGCAGAATTTTTGAAACATTTGAAAATATTCAAACAAAAATGTAAATTTTGTTAATTTTTCAAAATAAACAAATAATTTACATAGCAAAAAGCGTTGGAAAATATGAAAGTTTCATTAGTAATGTGAAAGTATTTACTATTATACAAAAGTGTACTTGAATTTCTGTAATTGAAGTTCTTAATAATTCAGAAATACTTTAAGCAAAAATAATTTTCTTTTATTTAAAAACATTTTGCTTTTAATATTTCGCCAAAAAAACAAAAAATAAAAAAAAAATTAACATGGAAATTGAATATTTTTATATATTTTTTTCAATAAATAATAACCTTTATTTTCGTTAATTTTCTTTTTACATACTTATTTCTACAAAAAACCGTTTTGGAAYAGCAGCGTTGAAACTTTTTTATGCACTGAACCCAAAACGATTTATTCCAGCAAAAAAATACCTTCTTCTGAAGTCGTATATCTAATCAATTTATACTCTGAACATAATTTCAGCTTACCCGAAAGTTTGTAATATGCAGAACGAAACTCTCTAAAGTTTGAGGAGCTGAGTCGATTCTCCAATATCTGTCTGTTTCTCTTCAAGAACCTGCACTTTTCTGRGATTCCTCGATATCGGTCCACTATGAAATATATCTGCCATATAAAGTCCTTTGGCTACCGATCGCCTGTCAATGATTGCTTCCCTGCGGCTTGGAGCCAGGTGACTTCTAAGACGTTAATTATTGGTCAAGGCTACATTGATAAAATGACACTGAGTCACGCTACTGCGTTTAGTAACGGATTCGGTATTAACACCTCTCGGTGACAGTGAAATCATTAGAAATGCTTTTTTAACACTGCTCTGAGCGCACTTTTTTGTGTCCTCCGAAGTTCTTCACTCCTGGATGTGCTTATATACCATTTCTTTCTACTACTCATACCCGCSCTGCGAGAGTCATCTGGCTGGTCGGGACAATTAGCTGCTTGTTGAGGTAGCCGTCTTCCCCCCCCTCTTCCTATTCTCTCTGTGAGCCAGCTGAGCATACTGAGAGAAGTTACCGTAGAGATTATGGCTTCTTTGTCGACCGCTGTAGTTGTTGCCTGAAAAATKCCGCTGAATATAGAGCATGTCGTCGTCACCTTTAGAATTAGCGTTTCTGTTATTTGACGACAAGAGGCTGTTTTATAGTAAAATCTGCAAGATAAGCGTCATTAAAATCACCGTTTATTGAACTAGGAAACTGAGAAGAATAATGGTCAAAACATAAAGTTGAAAAAACCAACTCAAATTCTATCTTAACAGAACGCATGCATAATATAGCATAAGCATTTCAGTTTCTATAACCGATATTAGCTACAAGTGATAGTATTTACTACCACAATCTGTGCAAAGAAGCTGTTAGACACAGAGTTCAATTTCGAACATTTTCAAATCACATTGCTGACTTATCACAATGGGATGCATAATTAAATTTTGAAGGTTATCATAATGTAGCAGTGTATTTGCGAAGCCATAGCAGCCAGCTGGTGACGCAGCAGTCRGATCGAATATTATGCTTGCGTTGGCATAAAGAGTAGACCTCCCACAATATTATATTCTAGCTAACGAAATATCACCAGACTTTTGTGCTATTTCTGCTGTAATTTTGACATTTGAATTGACTTAAGATGCTTTGCCACACACGCGACAGCCATAAATATATTGTATATATGCAAGTGTGTGGCAATGAAAATGCTTGCTTGCAGCGCTGGTTGAGTTGAATTGAGTCCAGCTGGGTTGAGTTGACTTSAGTTGTGCTGAGTTGAGGTGTGCAACTAAAAGGTTTTCTTTGCCTTGTAACAGCTGCAAATGTTTAACTAAATAACAGCGACGCCTACACGCCACRTACCAGCAAGTGAATGCCAGTTAAGCCGAGCTGCGACGGCACCGATGACGGCCGTCGAGAAYAGTGCCAATGTGTTGCACGTACTATACGTTGAGGTCAAGGAAAAGTAAAGCAGCAATGCTGGCGACGTGCTGAAGACACGTGCACATATGCATTTGCTGCGAAAACTGTGCCTGTGTGTATATAATTATTATTGTTTTGGGTGTGTGTGTGGGGTAAACTCTATGTGAGTGTACGTGTGATGGCAAGCTGGCAAACTATATACGTGTGTGTGTGCAAGCTGTGCTCGTAAGTCGCACTCTAAATGAATATAGTTATTAAAGCCGAGTGGCTCGAAGGCACCACACACACACACACACACACAGACACTTATGCTTAGCGACATTTCTTTTTGTATATATATATGTGTGTGTAGGTGTTGGCTATGCGCTGATGTTGCTTACAGTGGCAAATGACAGCATAGACGTCCGAGCAGCGCCATTAATTAGAGATATATGAAAAGGCATTGTGCGTATGGACCATATGCTCGCACAGMAGTCACCTCCGAACCCATATTTCTAAATATTGTGTGGGTGCATAGGCGCTACGTAGCATACTCACAACATACTTACGATATTGGGTTGTGGTTTTCTAAGTGCACATTGTCACTTTGCTAAGAGCAAATTTCGCCAACAAATTAAATACAATTATTTATGTTAATAATGCAGCTATTTCGTGTTGCCATAAACAAATTAATTAGTAGGTGTTTATGCGTGGTACCAGCSYCTGTGAATCAAARGGAAATTCCACAACAACAACAACAWCAAAATAAAGCAAACATGCTGAAGCTCATACAAAAAGCTTTCACACAGCTGGCTTTCATGGGAAAAGATGAATCGGAACGCCAGCGCACGCCAGTGACCTCCAAGCATAAGTCGCGCTGGCGAACGCACACACACAAATACATATGGAAATACATAAGCTAAGCGTGCGCTTGCGGTTATAACAAGGACTATTTGCTTTACGCTACGGCTTTTATGGTCTGCTGCACAAGTAAGCCCACACACACACTCATATACAAACACACAGCAGCCAASAGCGGATAGGCGACTGCGTAATTTGCGCGTCAAATGCATAAGCAGCAGGCAGGCGAGCGTTTCTCGCGATTTTTGATATTAATTGAGTGGCGCTTATGAGTGTGAGTTCAAAGCCCCTGCGCGCCGCAGCATTCTTACCAACACCAGCACTCCATCCACCACTCTTCTGCGTTTCGCTTATGATTTTTTCACATGTGTACACCCATTCATGTGCGCTGTTGCGTGTTTCAGCTGCTGGTCGCTGTCTGTATGTGTGTGTGAGTGCGTGTGTATGTATTATAACACAAGCTTGGTAATTTTTCTTTCATTAAGCTAAATACTTGATATGCTTGTGAGGTTAATTTGAGCATATCGCCGACGTGCACAGTTTGGTCGTGGTGTTGGTATAACTTCATTAAGAACTAATTTGTGGCATGCGCGTGTGGCAACAACTATACAAGTTTTATAAGTTATGAACTATTTTTCTTYGCTTATATAACAGTGATATGCGCGGGTGACAGCGTTTGGTGACACAAGGACATTTCTACACAACACTGAGTAAAGCATTTAGARTTTCTTACTTACAGCAAGCAAATTGATTAAGTGAAAAGTGATATATTAATGGTATAAATGGAAAGGATAGCATCTAAAACAAGTAAGGAAGGGCTAAGTTCGGGTG
>NW_017537501.1:629054-630279 GCF_001853355.1 Bactrocera latifrons | reverse complement strand
TTGTGCCAAATTTCATTTTAATATCTTTATTTATGGCTTAGTTATGACACTTTATAGGTTTTCGGTTTCCGCCATTTTGTGGGCGTGGCAGTGGACCGATTTTGCCCACTTTTCTTATTTAACTTAACCTTCTTATGGAGCCAAGAAATACGTGTACCAAGTTTCATCATGATATCTCAAATTTTACAGCTTGCACGGAAGGACGGACGGACAGACGGACGGACGGACAGACAGACATCCGGATTTCAACTCTACTCGTCACCCTGATCACTTTGGTATATATAAGCCTATATCTAACTCTTTTAGTTTTAGGACTTACAAACAACCGTTATGTGAACAAAACTATCATAGTGGCTATCTTGTGGCAAGAAAGCTTGACAAACTCTTCACATACTCCATAATTGCCTAGCACTTAGGGTCTAACAAAAATTAATGCTTTGTTTTTCCAACAGATCTGCATCTTCTACTTTACCTAGATTTGAAGTTAGCCAATATGGTGTTAGAAAGAAAAACCTTTGTACTAGAAAATTWTCTCAGATAGTTTATTGATTACCATACTCAGTATTGTTTCAACGCGTTCCAAARATAGACATCAAAAAATCGATAATGTGCCACATTTAAATTTTCTCTTAAGAAGGCTGAAAACGAAACCGTAATCCAAGCGACTGAAAAAGCGAATAGTGTTTATGGTCTTAATACTATAACTGAAAAGCTTGCAAATCTTTGAAATCGGCGATTACGTTATATTAATTTGGATTTTTTATACCATAATTGTTTGTAATAATTTTTGCACTTCTGCTATTATTCCTGAATCATTATTTTGATCCGCTGGTGCAGTTGTCCTGTCGAATCTATTCCCCTTCTAAGTCGTATATTTACTGATATCAAAAAGAGAGCACTAGCTTTGAGTTCCTCTGAGCTTTTGTTTTCCACACCATGAACAGGGTATATTGAATTTGYCACGAAGTTTCTAAAAGAATAACGAAGAGGCTTTTGAGTCATGTTCAGCAGTCCGTATATACGCGAACCCTTTTTCCTTARGAAKTTGCTCATTTGTCGGGATATTGATATCGGATGAATGTAGGATAGAGCTGCCGTATAAACTAGTCGATCAAAACTATATTCTGACATAGATAATATTTTACTTAACGAGATGTCTTCGCAAAATTTTGCGCTGGTTACTATTGAGGACATCAACTATCGTTAGAGTATATATAATATATAC
>NW_017537501.1:614200-628504 GCF_001853355.1 Bactrocera latifrons | reverse complement strand
TCGGACGATTTTTGAAGCAGTCGGTGACTGGCGATGATAAAAGGATCACATACGACAATATCAAGCAAACACAGTCGTGGTCGGAGTGCGGTGAATCGCTCCAAATAGTGGTCAAGCCGGGATTGACCGCCAGGAAGGTTTTGCTGTRTGTTTGGTGGGATTGGAAGGGAATCATCCACTATGAGCTGCTCCGATATGGCCAGAGGCTTAATTYTACCATTTACTGCGAACAACTGCACCGCTTGTAGCAGGCAATTGACCAGAAGCGACCAGAATTGGCTAAGATGAAGGGTAAAGTGTTCAACCAGGACAATGCCAGACCACACAACTCGTTTATGACTCATCAGAAGCTACGGTAGCTCGAACGGGAGGTTTTATCGCATCCACCATATAGTCCAGACAAAGCGCCAAGTGATTACCATCTGTTCCTGCCCATAGMGAACACCCATGTTGGTGTAAGGTTGAGCTCAAAAGAGGCTTGTGAAAAGTGGCTGTCCGAGTTTTTCGAAAATAAGGAGATGGGCTTCTACGAGGGGGGTATTATGAAGTTTTCGTCTAAATGAAAACAGATTATCAAACGAAACGGCACATAATCCAATCACTGTAACACTTTTTATAAAGCATTGAATAAAGAGCAAAAAAGCGGAAGGCAGATGACAACTTAATATTTAAAATACATATATCCACTGTATGCTATGTAAGATATTAATAATTACGCACCCCAACTGTTAATATAACTCCCTTGCACTCTCTATTTTTATGTCTTTAACAGCATGTGTCGTTATCTCTACCCGGCTCATTAGTGCTTCTTCAGCACTTTAATTTTAACTTTAGSCGATTCGCTTGCACAATCCTTTGATAAGCAGCTGCGTTTGCCACATACAGTTAGGCGGCAATTAATTCTATTTTTTAGTCTGTGTGTGCCGTCTGATCATCATTTCGTGCTTGTGTCATTACGCTGTGTGTGCTTGCTTGTACTTAGCGCTGTTGCACTGCTAATTCCAAGTGAAACTGCAGCTACTTAACATGAAATTATATTTGTTGATGCTGCAGATGTCAGGYTAATCTCCTGCATTAGACACAAACTAAAGCTTGCCGAGCGACAAAGGGCAGCAGCAATTTAATCAGGCTTTGAGCACATGCTGTGCATTATAGTGGCAGTCATGCGGTTACCCAATGGTGAGTGAAGATTGGAAATGCTYACTTCTATTTTTGTTATAAGCGAGTTGATTAGTAAAATTGAAGTGAATATTTTAAAGTTAATATTTGTGCATAGTAGAAAATGTGAAGTAAATGTATATTTAACAGGCTTTAGTAGAGGAATGAAAGCCTCAAAAAAGACGAAAACCAAAGTAGAAGGCCCTCATTTCATCGCATTTAGCGCAGAATGGAAGCATCTGGCAATACAAGCTCTGCACCATCGATTTTTCTAAAATTTAATTAATATTTTTCTAATTATTATCAATAAAAGTCATATAAAATTCAATCAATAATTCATGTTTTCGCTCTCATTGCTTGCTGGGTAACCACTGCTGCAACGCATGCAAGTGTGAGCGCACGTACTGGACCAACTAAATTCGTTCATTGGTGTGCAAAACATTTGCAAACTCTTCCGCAATACCACAGCACCGCAATTTTCAATTTGTTAAAGATAAAACGCACTTAGGTRCACGTAGGCGGCACATGGCGGGGCGTATACGTAACCGCTTAAACCAAACACACACAGAAATTCCAATTAAATGGCATATTTTCAATTTGCTAGCCAACCAAAAGAAATAACAAAAATATTTACCCGCACTGTGAGCAACTTTGCCAACATTTAATTGGAATTAATGCCACACCTCAGTGCACWGTAGAAATCCATTTAGTGTGACACACGGCGTATGAATAACTTGCTGCTGGCGTCTGTAAGTTGTCGTTGCGCTGCCCTTTAATTTAATCGAATTCCTTTAAGCACTATACTTATGTACTTAGCTGCTTGTGCTTTTTGTAATATTTTGTTGCTGTTATTGTAGCCGTTTGCAACACAAAAGGTGCGCGCGTAGAAAATGTTAACATTGGAAACGTGCTGCGCATAAATAAAACTTCGCTGCGACGTGAGTTAATGGTCGTTGAACAGGCGCTGTGGAGCGAAAACGATTGAATCAGCGCCGCTACAATGCCACGTCAGTGTGTTTAATAGAAATTAGCAGCGCCAACARCAAGTAGTGTGTCAACGAAGCGCGTAGTCTTAATACTAATTAAAGAAAATACAAAACAATTATGTGTTTTTTGTGCTCAATTACTCACTTGCGCTTGCAGCTGCCCGCTTGTCGGTTCATTATATGCGTRTATTTTTGTAATGTTTGGTTTTGCTTTCGCTTTCTCAAGGCCRTGGCTGACATGTTGCGCATTTATAAGCACTTACATTTGACCGAAAGCAACAAATGTCTGGCAGTTGACAGCTGCGAGGCAATTATGAACATAGAAAACAGCACAAGAAAATAAGAAAATAGGCGACTGCACTGCTGCGAAGCGTTTCTGCGTACTGTCGGTATAACTTAGTAACTGCTTGGCACATGTTTTGTATAATTTATGTTTGTGCATGTTGTTGTGCATAATTTCATAAGTGCTTGGGTATTCATATTTTTACTTCTTCGAATTTGGCACGAAACCAYTAGGTGTTACCGCTAGCTAGAGGGACATAGATGTTATGTTTTACATACTTATAAGGTCTCTTACACATTTTCTTTGAGCTTTCACTGTATAATAATTTAAATTTATTTTTAATAATTTTTATGTGAAAACAAATGCGACATGAATACCAGAAATTAACCGAAATCATTTACTTTTTACTTCATTTGCCCAGTCATCCATTTATAGGATAAACTTTTCCGGTAAAATGAAAATTATTGGCGTATTTTTTCCTCCRTAATTCTAGAAACGCCCAGCCGAAACGCTCAAGCTTCACTGCTCCTTAGTCGTTCGGTTCTTCTCAGCTCTTGGAGCTGTCGTCCTCCACGGCATGGCATATTTATCTCATTTGCAGCATATAAAGCACCATATTAAGGGGTATAGAAGCCGAATTTCGAGCAGTTTCTTTTATTTGAATAGTACAAAAATTAACTTAAAATATAATGGTAAGAAGGCCGCGTACTCGCCATAAGGTTTTTACCCTCATCTGTAAAATAAATCATCCGGTATTATTGAATGTCGTTATTTCAAAACTTGAAAAAAAACTCATAAAATGGCGGCTACTMAAAAATAAACGTCCTATTTTTTCACAATTTTTTTATCTTCGCTGAATTTTTTAAAATATTRCARATTTCAAATTTTCATTTTTAGTTGCTTCCCATGATAGTGATCGACTTAAAATGTATTCAGGCAATATTTCAAGTAAAACGGGTTATTAGAATTTAAGATATCTTTTGGAAATATTTTTTGAATAACTAAGCTATAGAATTATGAAAACGTAGCAGATATTTTTTATATATCTAGACTGAATTACMTCCTTAATCAACCAAAAGACTGGATATCCTAATATTCGGTAGATARGTATGGATGTTATGGATGACTAATATATTGAAATTTGGGCTGTTTTAAGCTTGTACAAGCCTTAATACCCTGGACGGGTACATTTTGAATAGCTTTAAACTTTAATGTCTTCAATTGACATAAATCGGTTRAGTTTGCCTTCCACATCTTCTCACAAACATGTTTCTAGAAACAGCCAGATGCATATGAAGCATTTTCAATTTATGGAGTCAGTAAAAAAAGCTCTAGGTCTGCCGAATAACCTGCAGTGTTACCGTTTAAGAAATAATTCTTGTCTGAAAAAACAAGAAATTTTGATTATAACAACTTTTTGCCAAATTCTATTAACAACAAAAACATGTGATCTATAAACTTACAAAAAATATTCCATTATCACTTAAAGTGGTATAAAAAAATTCGAATATGTTGAACTCGTCTTCAATTTTGTTAGCCATTTGGATTTCTGTTTTTTCAATTTTACTAGATTATAAAATTGATGCCGTAAGAAGCAACACACAATTTTAAAAAATATGACTTTTACAAAAATTTTAAATTCAAATAATTTTTTTTTTTTGTTTGTATTATACGTCGAATGAATAATTAATTATTCTCTGGCACTCAGGTGTACGGCGAACAATTTCAACGCGTTCATTTTTAATATAACTGTATTTCCTCTTTCATTGACGCCTTTTGCTTGTCATGAGTGCAATTGACTGCACGTGCATCACTCATTCACCTTTATGTGAACGATTCTTTCATTCTTTTCAATTGGACGCGGGCTCAGCAATTAATAACTGTCGATTGAAGATTCTCTTGTCACTCTCAGCCAAAAATATGTGAAAGCAACGAATGTGTTACGGTTGCCATAAATCACCCGCACTGTGAACTCACGAATTGATGACATATAATTGATCAAATGCAGATATCGCAAACTGAAAGGGGAATTTATGAACGTTTTTAYTATAGAATTGACTAAATATGAATGTGAAATCTGCTTGAGTAGATATTGTGTTTGTGTTATGGCACGTGAAAWTTTTTTAAAACTACTGTACTAATAAAGATGTAAGTATTGGAAAAAGCTGATAATTTTTACAGAAACTATTGTTAAAATTATAAGTATTAAAGAGGTATATTCACTTGTAAATTATTTTTTATTTTTCTCTTTATTTTTTTTTATTGGATATATATGGATTGTAGGTATATTTGTGTCTACATATTATCAAAAACTGATTCTAGAAATAGTTTCGCAGATCGAGTGTATTTTTTAAAATTCTAGTGGTATCGGCTCCTAAAACCATGCAGCAGCTTTCTTGAAACGATATTTTTAGAGTCTACAAAGAAAATTTCTCCGAAACTGATAATGGAGCTGAAATTTTGACACGACTTCTTAAATATACTTTTTTCAAGTATTTGTCAAGAGAAATTAGTATAAGTATGATAAGTATAATATTTTTTCAAAAAAAAAATTTTCAAGAAAAAAAATTTTCCAAAAGTATTTCTTGAAATCGTCTGCAAAATCAAAATTTTCCAAAAGTGATAATTTTGAATTTTTCAACGACCTTAAAAAAATGTTTTTTTTTTTTTTTTTTAAGATAAAACTTTATGAAAAATCATAATTTTGACCAGTTTTTGATAATCTCCGGTATTCATCTCTAGAAAAATACTTTTTTTATCTTTTAATTTGAGACAAATTTAAGCAGAGAAATATCAAGGGAATACAAAATTTTCCAAAGAGTTGTAATTTCAGTTTTTTTCTACCATAACTAATTTATGCTGAGTTTAAATTTTTTCCCAAACAAAATTTTTTTGGAAAACCCAAATTTTATTTAAAAAATTGATTTATTRACTTTTTCTAGTCTTTTGATCATCTCTCTGTAGTCACAATATTTTAAGCATAAAAATCTTTTTTGCCGCCAGCTACTTTTTTCGGAAGTCTAAAAATCCACGARGTCACGCGAATATAAAATCTTCCAAAAGTAATAAGCGCCAATCAATTAAAACACATACACTAAAAAACCAGCAATGAGCTTGTATTTAAAAAAAATTTAATGAAACTCATCTTAAAAAAATCACAAAAAACTTCCTTTTCTAACTCGAAAATGGAAATCACCGCTTAAAGCGAAATAATTTTATTACCAATAATTTTAATTTTTTTTTTTATTTTCCAACTCAATTTCCATATCACGCGCATAGTAAATATTTACCCAAACACATATACTTATACGTTTTTGTTATGATATGATAATAGAAATCCAACTGAATTAGGCATAGATGATAATTCATACCTTCCGAAGTGCACTTCACTGCCAACTCGGCAATTTCAGTTGTCTAATTGACTAACAATAAACAGCTGACTCTCTGCATATATTTACTTAGGCAGGCAATCGGCATTTGTCTGCGCAGAAATGACGCCCACATCTGCGTAAAGCACTGCTATCTACCACCGCGCTTATTTACTCAACGGTCACTGCTATCATTGCCAACTGCATTATATTAAGTGGCTCGGTATGTACTGGGCAAACAACGGCACGTACGCGTTTATGGGTGTATGTGTATGTAGTGGTATATATGAGCATGTTTATGTGTATGTGTGGGGGTGTGTGAGTGCTTGTCATTAATAAAAGCACAAATGTTGTTAATTTGGATGTTTGCCATGGCCGACTGAATGCTAGCGATTACTCGATAAATAGTGGTGGTCGGTAAACAAATGCGTTTATGTATGTATGCGTCGGTATATACAGATATATATTTATATATATATATGTATGTAGTAACAAAGCAGACTACTGAATAGCGTCCGGCAAACAGACAAGTCTTTGAACTCCGTTGCGCATTCGGACAGAAAATTAAGTTCAAGTTCAAGTTTAATTACTTTGACTCTTCCTTCCGAGCACTTGTTTGTACTTATATATAATATAACATATACCTATATATACGCTTAAGGTTTGTGCTCTGATTATTAAGTGCCTTTTGTAGTAGTCACTCTTAAAAATGTGTAGTCAACACGCGGTGCTGTCTTAGACACMYTATATRCTATAGATATTATATATAGATAATRTGTATATTAAGGTATTMTTTATTTCACAAATCAATTATAGCCTGAAGAGTATATATTAAGTGTGTCACGAAGTTTGTAACACATAGAAGCAAACTACAGTCGAATTAGCAATGCCTGTCTSTCTATCTATATCCAGCCCCTCAATTTTCCAGATATCGCTCGGAAATATTGTACACATTCTTTTCTCCTCAAAGTCTTGCTAATTTGTCGAAACCACCGATAACGCACCTCTACAACATATAGCTGCCATACAAACTGAACTATCGAAATCAAGTTCTTATATGAAAAACATATTTTTTTTTTTTTTTGTGATAAGATATCTTCACGAAATTTTGCCAAAATTATTACTCCAGACAAGGATTCAATCTCTGAAGAAATTGTTCAAATCGGACTACTATATAATAAACTGAACAAACAAAATCGTGTGTTTGTATGAAAGACTTTTTGCTTGACCAGATATCTTCACTAAATTTCGCAAAAATTACGGTTTAAATTACCGTTACAATCTCTCAAGAAATTGTTTATAACGAACTACTATAACATATAGCTGCCATACAAACTAATCGATCAAAATTAAGAATTTTTTCGCATTTGTGATGGGTATTATACCTCCGATGCAAATGAAGTTAACATTTTTTCTTGCTTTTTTTCTAGACGCCGCCTGTAGTTTCAACTTTTGTCATAAAATTTATTTTAAATTTAAACCGTATTTTATAAATATTTATTTCTCCGTTTATATAACTTGATAAACGTTGTTATTTTGTATTAAAAAATTAAAGTTACAAATTTGAAATCCTAATATTCTATTATAAAATATTCTGCTCTAAAACTAAGTTGTGAAGATTTTTTGTGTAAAATCATTCCTTTATAAGTTATACGCAGCTAAATCATACCATAAACTGAAGCTTCATACACATTTCTTACAGAGTCTGAGTTACTCATACGACATGGTGTACTGTTGAACGTTAAATAACATATATGAGAAAAAGTTTTTAATTTTTTTCACATAGAAACTGCAACTTCAGTTGGCGTCTGTAAAAAARATAAACTTGAGCAATGACGACCACCCTAATATATACTACATACATATAAATTCATGTATTTGTACATACACACATATATATTCACCATTTAATGAAGTGTAAAAGTGTTTTCATTTCAAAGCTGTATTTATGTGAGTTACTTAYTAGCACACACACACATAAATCGCTATTGATATTTACACTTGCAATTGTAATTGTGTGTGTGTGTGTGTGTTTGGCCGTCATCGTTAGTTTTCACCTAATTTAACAGACATAAGAATTTATTACTTTATTGTGTGTTTAGCACATTTCACAAATACAGGAGTGTCAGTTCAATTGCTATTTGCATTGCAATTTGTGGTGAGCACATATTTTTATTGTTGTAAAAATACTTGCTTTGCTTGTTTCACGATGTTATTGATTGAAATTTAAATAGGGGAATGCGATTGACAGAACTTCTTATAAGGAAGAACGTTTAAAGCAAGAAATGTGTTTTAAATTTGCTGAATTTAAGCGACAGCTGGTTGCTTTCAAAATATAAATACTCTTTTTTAACTTCTTTTAATTGTTATTTGGATTGCGGCGCTATATATTATAAATACTCTTGAAAACACAAATTTTTCCATACGATTTCGTACCTACCCTAAGAAAACCCACATAAATTATTTGGTTCAGATTTAATTAATAATATTTTATTAAAAGAGGTTTAAGAATAATTTTATAAATTATTACAGAATATCGGGTCGGGTACCATGCCGTTAGATATCAACAAGTACGACAGGGTTCTGGTACATATAACACAAATTCTCGTACTCTTGTTATTTGCAAGGTCAAAGCCGAGTAAATACATTATATCACACAACCAAAGAAGCTAAATTTAATATAGTATTTAGTATGAGAAAAAATTTACCCAGTGGATCGGAAATCCTCAATATTAAGTTTAGACAACAGTCGAGACCAATTATAAATTCGATAATTTTTGGTAAGCCAAAATGACCATATATCAGCGCTAAACCATATTATAGCTAATTATTTCAATAAAATATCTCACATTTTGACCAACTTAAATGCTTTAAAGTTAAATGGCTAGATATCATATTGTCACATGTATATTGAGAGTAGTAAAATATTTGGACTACAAAAACTGCTAGAATTATARAAACATTAAATTGTCATCTAAAATGCAAAGCACATCATAAAAAAAAATCAAAAATCGTGGGTTTGGGATATAATAACCGATTTATAACCAAAACTCAACTTTTGTTTCAATATGAGTGTATGATAACCAATATATAACYATTTTATAGCCCACACTAAAATTTTTTCTTCACATGAATGCATGATAACCAATATATAACCATTTTATAASCAGAACTTAATTTCGTTTCAACTTGATTAGTTTCAATTATTACTGCCTGTAAACTTATGAAARGTGATTTTACATTTTTGGTAACGATATGTATTATTACGGGGCTGGAGTAATTTTATAACCGATTTCATCCATTTTCAACATTAAATCAATGCATATTCATTATTACGTATGTATGTACATTGCATTTTGCTAATATATAATATCTTACGTATATATATTTTAATATACATGTAGTTACTGTATAATGAAAACCAGRAGTTTAAGAAGTTTGTTGTATAAGGTATATGAGTGTAAGGGGTAGTAATGACCCGATTGTAGCTTGGCATTCCAATTATATTTTGGCATTCCAATACAGTATACAATCCTGTATATCATCACCACAAAAGATTATCAATGAGTTAAATTGAAATGCCTCACAAGTCCACCAGAAATTTGGAAATATTTATATGTGTCTTAGGTAYATGGGGCTAAGAAAATTACTGACCCGATTTAACCAAATCTTATAACAAAGGCGTATTTTTATCGCCAAATTTTCTCTCTGTTTATTCAAAATATATTTCTTGAACAGACAAATATTTTCGATAAAAAGTCGTTCAAACTCACTGAAGTCGACCTATTCAATAGTGGGAGCTCCAAAATTTATGATTCATTTTGGACAATTTTTAGCCCTTAAAGAGAAAACGTTTTAGAGCAAATTTCTATCGAAAGATAACGTTATTGACTCTCGATTAAAAAATTGCTGTAAAACGAAAGCATTTGCTGAATTTGGTCGAGTAGTTACGGAGACGTAGGATTTCACCTGAAGATGGGCGGAACTATGCGCAGTGTCCAATTTTGACACCGGCTATATAGGGAGTTGTTGGTTTTATCATTTGGTTCGTACCGCGAAAAGGTGCCCAAAATATTTTTTTATTTTTTATATTTGTTGATATAGCATAATTTACTCTATTGTAAGTTATGCCTGATTTTCTTTTTGCAGGTTAACTGATTTTTTTATTTTTTTTTTTTTTATTTGTTGATATAGCACAATTTACTCTATTGTAAGGTATGCCTGATTTTCTTTTTGCAGGTTAACTGAAAGCAATATTTATTTTGTGCGTGGAAGTAGCCCGATTCCACCCATCTCAAATACCGGTTTTCTTGAAATTAGGCACATTTGGATGGTCCTTAGTCAGTAACATGTCGAGAGAGTATAAARATTMAATTACTTTCTCGAAAGYTTCTCTAACCCTTGYATAAMGATTAAARATGATTTTTAACATTTATATCAGAGAGAATTTATAATTAAAGTAAAACTAACYGCTTTTACTTTTATAAGAGCTACGGATGCCAAAAATGGTTAAAAACTGTTTTTTGACTTCTCTCGTAAGGAAGACTATTCAGCAATATGTACTCCATTCACTTAACATGGATACTATTGGTTTAAGGAAGTAGCCTTTGTTACTTCTACATATAACAATAAAATTGCTAATGGTGCCAATGGTTATATAAACAGTTATACAAATGGTTATTTATATGGTTACAAAAGTGGYTGTATAAACGGTTATAACGATGTAATGCTCAGACAAGTGTTGTAAAAAATACAAATTTTTCTATATCATTAATGAACCGTAACAATCTTTGATAAAAATCTCGAATTATGAATTAAACTTTATGAATTTAAAACTACTTACAAGAACTTTGATCAAAAACAAATATTTTTGTGTGTTTCTTTGTTTTAAAAAAAATCTGCAAGTTGTTAACTGAATGCATAACTATTCCATAAAAAGTAAATATTTAGGCAGAAATTCGTTTTTACAACTTTCTCCACTTCATACAAAACAAAGCAAAAATTTACAAATTARCCTAAAGGAATGAAATCAAAAACAAACTCTTGAGAAATTCATAAGCCTCATCAATGCGATGCCCCTCAACAGTGCTTAGCATTAGACTTTTTAATGCCCCAAAAATATGCTAATGAAATCGCATTAAAGCAGACTAAATTCGCATATAAAGTTTGATATATTTGCGCTGATAATCATTGCTGTCATTGAAACTCAATGAATCGCAACAAATTTTCGTGTGAAGCGCAAAGACTGCCGGAGTGCCTGGGAAAAACGGTGAAAGAGAAAAAAAAAAACCGCAGAAGTAAGAATAAAACCGTTACAAAGAAAATGAAAAAACAGCTTAAGATGCTGTCGGTGGCACATTATTGAAAGAAATGGAATAAACGGAAAGAAATAAGCGAAAAAACTCAAAGCTGCGCGCAAAAAGTCAATGGCAACCGCGCTCACGCTCCTGTCGCTTAGGCGGTGCTGCTTGCTCAATGATAATACATTATTTTCATGTTTCATTGGCAATTCAAACAGCGTATAAAGTGAGATAACAGCTGAAAAAACGAGCTTGCAGCTAAAACAACAACAGCACTGCTTGTGGGCGCAATTTTTATAATAACCAGCGTTCATAGTAGGAGGTTGCTGCTTAGTGCTCGCTGAAGATCAGCTAATTTAGATTGTGTGAGTAATGTTTTGAATTGTAGCTAGGCGTTATAAAGACTGCTTAATGCGTAGAAATGATAACGTATATTAATTGTGTACCATTTAATGTGGTAATTAGTTTGAAAATATTGTAAATTGATATTTAATATTCATTTGAAAATAATAAAAAATACGAAAAAAAACAAAAAAAATATTATAATAATAATAAAAACTAAAATAATATTTAAATAATATTTAAAATAAAATACACTTTTTATTTACATAAATATTCACATACTTCTATACCTTTCACCTTTCGTAGCAATAAAATTTTTTCTGGCACTTACTTGCTCTTCACAACAATGTTACTCATACGCCATGTCCCACCTTTTTAAAAAGCAACTCGGCTATGTATTACATACCGTTTTCTCACGTATAAAAATAAACGTTTAAGCACCAAGAAAGTAGTTCACTTAACAATTGTGCTGCTCAATTCATCCTACAATAAGTGTTTACCACCTGCCAACGATAATATCAACGTTCCGTCTTTTATTGGGTCATTGCGAGTTCGATCACATAAACCTATTCACGAGCAGACAATTGTAGATTTTAGTAGTTCGCAGAAATACTTCCGAGCTTACCTTAATCACGTTCTTTTATTAGTCGTTCAATCATTATGCGGTTTTTATGGAAATCTCTGCTATTATCCGCTTTAAACTACTTAAGAGAGATTTCAMCGCTCAGCGATTACGCTTTTATGCCACTGAGTTGGAAGCACGGTAAAAAACATGATAATAGCAACATAAGCTTGTTAGCTTGAAAACAAATGCTTAATTATATAAGTGTTTTATATACTTATATTTAATGCTACGAGTTTTCCTGCGCCTTCGAAGTGATTGTTTGAAAGTGGTTGCACTGCAGAAAATTTCGAATTTGTATTCATTTTCAATTGAGTTGTTTGTGATTTATATGCTTGATTAAATTCACACATCCAATTTTAGCAAAAACATTTTAAAACAGCAACTAAGTAAGTCCTGTGTCAAAAATATGTATGCTGTGTTGCCAGATTTTACAAATTTATAAAAAAAAATTTAAAAAAAAAATTATAACTGGTTTAAGTTAAAAATAAAATAAAATACAGTGTTGCCAGCTTTCACAAAATTCAAATATTATTACATTACAAAAGAAAAAAAAACATTTTCAGCAATTAAGATTTGAAATGTATGCACCAAACTGAAAAATGAACAGTCACAAAAAAAAAGAGTGAAGAGTTGCCAGCATTCGCAAAGGACAAACCGTGTGAAATTCCAAAATAAAATGTGGCAAAATCAATTTGAAACATGTTGATAAATTTACTTAGTATTAGTTACATATAGAKAATTTTATTCGCAGTGTTGCCACCTTTCATAAATGTTAAAGTACAGGTTTTAAATGTTCCACAATAGAAAAGTATCATTAAAAGTATCATTAAAGTTGTGCAGTGTTGCCACCTTTCATTAATTAGTAGCCTTATCAAATAAAGAAAAGCATTTTACAATTAAAAAGATCTTAAATAATGCAAAATTTACTTAGACAAGTCTCGAAAATAAATTGGCCAGTGATGCCACCTCTCATAAATGAGTAAGCTTTTCAAATAAAAGACGAAATTGACAATGAATGAGGTTGTTAACGTTGCAAGATTTACTTTAGAACAGTGTCGTCACAAAAAATTATTTTGCTGTGTTGCCAATTTTCATAAATTTGTTAAGTTATACAGCTTTACCAACTTTCACAAATTTTTGACATTATCAAATTCAAAAAAATTTCTGAAAAGTAAGCATAAATGTGGGAAAATTTCTTTTAGCAAAGTCTCGTATAAAAATATGTTGTTCAATGTGGCCAACTTTCAGACATTTTCATCAGTATTTTTAAATATGCATAATTAATTGGAAATGATGCGCAATTTACAATACAATTATTTTCCAAAATCTTAATTATTAGAAATTCAAAATTCAAAGATAGTCACAAACAAAAATTGAAGAGCTTGCCAGCTAGGAGAATTGTTTACCCTTTTGAAATTCAACAACTTAATCTCCAGGAAAATGTAATAAAATCTTCAAAGTTTKTCTTCATGTCGAACTATTATATAAAAGTAAAATGTGCAACGTTGCCACTTTTCATACATGTGCAACCTTAATTCAAAAAGAAAAAAATTACAGCAACAATTTAAATATGAATTTTGTTTAAATTAGTATAAAAATGCAATAACAGATGAGTATAAAAATATACAAAGTTGCCACATTTTTGTATTCGTAAAGTGTACAACACAATTATAGCATTTAAAATCAATCTGTTTGGCATTGATAATAACTCTATGCAAACAGATTCATCAAAAATTTTATCACCAGGGTTACCACTTAACCGAAAATTTGAAAATCAAAAACAAAGAAAAAATATAAAAATTAAAATTTTCGGAAACGTATAGTTAGCCTCTAAGATGTTTAAAATTTACAGTTATAACAATTAAAGAAATCAATACCAGGGTGGCCAACTATTAATATTTAGCAACATTTCAATTTCAAAAACACCAAAGCCAAATTAAAATGTTAAAGCTATAAAACTCACATTTAACATGAGACAACACAAGAGACATTGCAACAGGGTTGACATTGGTTTCATTTTCAACAAAGCTTGTCTTGTATATTAAACTTTCATATTCATAAATATATGTGTATATATATATATATATATGTATATATGCTGTCTCTTATACACATCTAGATGTGTATAAGAGACAGTTGTAATTGTGTGTGTGTGTGTGTGTTTGGCCGTCATCGTTAGTTTTCACCTAATTTAACAGACATAAGAATTTATTACTTTATTGTGTGTTTAGCACATTTCACA
>NW_017537501.1:610387-614179 GCF_001853355.1 Bactrocera latifrons | reverse complement strand
TAATTAAAACCGTACTTGCAGTTTATAATAGAAATTAAATGCAAGGATCAACACATCTGCGGGTGGCAACGAGACTGCATTTAATCACAGTGGCAACCTCAAAGCACAGCTGTTAACTGAAGCTTCCGCAAACAACGACAATTAAATGACAACAACATAATGGCATCCAATGAATCACAGACGATTTACTGTGGCAGCGGCCTCGATAATTTTCACACCAGGTAAATATCCTGTAATTTACAGTKAGATATGGGAGCGTTTTTAATATCGGTTAAAAGAGTAAAAWGGTGAMAAATAATTAGTTGCTGTAATTACWGCTACAATTTGGTCCGAGGAGTCAATTAAGTACGATTCGTCTGTCATTTCGAGTTTTAGTGTATTGTGATAACTGATATTCCACAAGTCTGAACATAGAAGGGATCCTTGTGCTGCTCTTAACTTGACAATCATCTGCCGTGATCCCCCTCTAGTTTGATACGACAGTTTTCTGTTACTAAGGTAGCTCCAAACCGCAGCCCTGAGGTAGGCGTTGATTTTAAAACTTTTCTCGAGAACTTCGGTCATATCCACCTATCAGCACTGTTGAAGTCGTTTCGAACATATATAGTCGGCCGCAATACTATTCTACATACGATTTCTACACTTTAAATGATGCATTTTATAGCTCGTAGAGTTGATCTGCTGGGTCTAAAGCTGTGTTGTCTATAGGTAAGTCCTACAGTTTCGTTGATAGCCGCTTTGAGTCTGGGTTTAATTAGGCTTTCATTGAGGACGGTATGCTGATGGCAAGTTGAGATCTTCTTTTCCCTTACTGATTAGCACCAGGCGTAGCTTCTTCAAGGTTTCAGAGAATATTCCGGCTTCGAGGCTGGCGTTATACTTTCACTCTCTTTTCGAAGCTCTTCGAAGGCAAACTGTGAGATTTACGGAAATCTTAGTGTCTKTTCTAGATCACTAGCCGTTTCTTCGTGTGTGAGGAAGAGTACATTTAAAATCGATCTACTTTGGCARCGGTTAAGTCAGGCGGCTTTGCTCGAGCGCGGAGTTTTTTTATTACTACTTTTTACCCAATTCCCCAGGTGTTTTTGTTGATACCCTCGGGTACTTCGCCCCATTTTTTCTTTTTGTTATCATCGATGGCATGCTTCAGCTCCTTTTTCGCTGCTTGGTATTGATAGGATAGGATCTGCGATGGCGGTAGCATGTGCGTCTGAGTTAGGTGATGTTTTCTATCCACCAGTATACTGCCTCTTTATATTTGCTGTGGGAAGACTTGGGTATAGATATTTGACAGGCTCTTGTTATATTAAGCATTGTGTGCTCGCCACTTTTTCTTGCAATTTTGATGAAGTCACTAGATGGATTCTGGTTGTCACTATAGATATTAATTTCGAAGTATTTAGTTTCRAAATGTGCTACTTTCATTTTCCAATATTTTTCTGTGCTGTTTACTGTTTGTTTTGGTGTCGATAATAAAAAAATTGTACTGATCAACGCTGCCAGTTTAATCTTCTAGGACTCTGCATTTCTTTTTTAGCCTGCCATGCGTTCTGATGATAGGTCAATGCCTGTTATGGTTTCCTCGCATTCCGATTTTCTAAACCAGGTTGCATTTCCCGTATTGACCACTATTAGACCAAGYCGCGCAGCCATTTCTAGAATGCGCTTTCGTCTGGAGTCCGTGTTTGATATAWCCCACTCCCCGACTTTCGAATTTAGGTCTTTGGCGATAAWTAGTTGACCTTCTAMAGACCTAACTGTATCCTCAATATTATCGAGGTTTCCTTGAAATTCTTGTATCCTGCCGCTTGGCGCCAAGTAGCAGCTAATTACTGTGGCAATGTCGCCTATAGCCCAAACAAGGAAACAATTAAAATATAGAAGAAATTATCAGACTGACAAGCTAAGGCGGTTTATCTGTGTCCGTTAATCTATCTGTACTTATCACTCAGTTTATGAGATATCGATTTGAAATTTTCCATAGTTTTTTTCTCCCCAAATCTCGTTTGCGATATCGCTGATATGGAACCCCTACAGTATAGGGCTGTCATACAAATACAACGATCGGAATCAAAATATGTTATGGAAACTTTTTTATTTGTTTAGGGTAGGGTTTTTAGTGTGAATTCGGTATGTTTGAAGTCAACGTCTTGTCTTGTTGAGGCTTCATTTTATTGACTTCGAGACATGTTTAGCACATCATTAGCTTATTGATATTTTAAGACTGAATGCGAGCATATACCTTTTACACCAAGGCACATTAATCCTTGCAGATATATATAATTATATATGTGTATGGTATACACTCGTGGCCACGYAAACTTTACCACTATACTTTCTTMAATTTTTTTCGGACTATTGAGTRKTAAGGTTTGTGTGGCCACGAGTGTATATACTTAGTCACAAAAAAGCTGTTCAAATTCTATCAAAGAAGTACGCGTAAGTATAATTGTGTTGACAAAGTGGAAAATAATCAATGTTTCTGTTTTTTTACTGCTTAATGTCTCAAATCATTAATGAAGCCATTATACATCCTCTTGTACCAGTGAGTATCATGCCGGGTGCACATACACACTGACGACTACTTTCAAGCTTCTTGCATATGTGAATGTAATTAATTTAAATGATAATGCTCCCTACCACACACGTGGCAAGCGAACAAGCTGCAAATAGCAAGCCAAGAGCATTTGCTTTGACAATGCGCACGCAGCGCACACGCACACATGCGCGAAATGAAGAAAGCAGCCGCTCGGCAATTGCATTAACACAAACAAGGTGGGAAGATACGAACGCGCGCACATGGCATTGGCAACAAAGTTTTTATAATGTCAACACATTAATGTAGACATTAAATGCCAGTGCACTCACACACCAACAACAACGACAACAACAACAGAACACAACACCGCTGTGCGGATACAACGTAAGCACATTACGTGCGTAAACGTAAACGTATGACAATAACTAAAACACGCAGTGAGAGCACAAATACAACAATCACTGTGTTCTTGCCGTGTGTGTCACAACACGCCACAACACCAACACACACACAATTACACGCATGCAAACACGTTAATGGTTTTTGCCACGTCACGTAGAGGGCATGTGCCTGTAATGTTAGAAGTTGTGTTGTGGTATATTGCGGGCGGAAAACGATGGAAGTGGATTGCTCGGAAGCAATTAACGAACCGCAAATGTGCCACCCACGGTGTACATGGCGTACACGCAATGCTATGCATTTGCAGCGCAAAATTAATAAATAAAGTAAAATTCGCAGTAGCAAGAGTTAGTGGAGACAAACGGTTGGCGGTAAACACGCATAGTTGCTTGTGTATGTGTGTGTGTGTTGCACTGCTGATGTGTTTATGACTGTGGTTGCATTTGCATTTATCTTCTGCTGATATACTATCTTCACTTGTGGGAGATGGATTTGGTGCTTGTGCAATAAAATGGGCAGAAAATTGCGTTTTGAAGAGCTTTGCTTGCCTTGAAACTTAATTTGTTCAAAAGCTTTGAGATAAATTCACATTTGCAATTTGTCATTTTTGAAAGAGAAAATTATAAAAAATTTCTTTCTAAATTCAAAAAATTATAACATTTCCTTCAGAAATAATATTATTTTAAAAATTCAGAAACTTATTATAATTTTCCTTAAGAATAACATTTTTTTGAAAATTCAGAAAATTATTAAAATTTCCGTAACCATTTTATTGGTTTTTCTTAAATTAAAAAGGTTATAAAACTTTTGTAAGAAATAATATATTTTGAAAATCGGGAAAATTATTAAAATTT
>NW_017537501.1:599809-608763 GCF_001853355.1 Bactrocera latifrons | reverse complement strand
TTTTATTTAATTTAATGTAGTTTAATTTAATTAATATTTAACCTCTAACTTTCTTTACAGCTAYAAAATTTGGCATGGCTACATCTCGCTCATCGTCTGCATACTCGGCACTGTAGCGAACACACTCAACATAATCGTGCTGACGCGCAAGGAGATGCGCTCCCCCACTAATGCCATACTCACCGGGCTCGCAGTGGCCGACCTCGCCGTCATGATCGAGTATATACCCTACACCACACACGACTACATACTCGCCGAGCGGCTGACACGCGAGCAACGCCTGAGCTACAGTTGGGCGTGCTTCATCAAATTCCACTCGATATTCGCACAAGTCTTGCACACGATTAGCATATGGCTGACCATCACGTTGGCGGTGTGGCGCTATATAGCCGTCGGCTATCCGCAGAAGAACAGCATTTGGTGTGGCATGCGCACCACCATACTCACCATCATCACGGCGTACATTGTTTGCATATTGGTGGTGTCGCCATCCTTCTACTTAGTCTCCGCCATTGTGGAATTTCTCGAGACCATCGATGAGCATGGAAAAATCATATACTCGGAACCGCTGACGCAGTTCATTATCGATTACCACAATGAGATGGCAAATCAAACGCAGCAGTTGCAGACGCAGCTTACAGCAGCCGCTTGGGCAACCGGAAATGCATCCATCACAAACGGCAGCGCTGCGGCAACAACATTTGCCKCATTGTGGAATGTGAGTGATATAATGGTTACTACAGCCACCACGCTAACCACTGTTGCAACCACAACTGTATCGCCATGGCAGCAGCCGCACCATAACATCACCGTCTATAAATTGTATCACAGCGATTTGGCGCTGCACAATAAATCGCTGCGCAACTCAACCTTCCTCATCTACAGCGTGCTCATCAAGCTGATACCCTGCATCGCGCTCACCATACTTTCCGTGCGTCTGATAGTGGCGCTGTTGGAGGCCAAGCGTCGACGCAAAATGCTCACCAGCAACGCGGCGAACGGCATGAAACCCATCGTCAATGGGAAGGTGTTGGAGCAGCGGCCGCGCAAAAACAGCAAAACACTGGAGAAGGAGAAGCAAACGGATCGCACGACGCGCATGCTTTTGGCGGTTTTGTTGCTCTTTCTCATTACCGAGTTCCCGCAGGGCATTATGGGTCTGCTAAACACCATGCTGGGCGATGCCTTCCTCATGCAATGCTACCTAAAGCTGAGTAAGTAGTGGCAAACGTAAATGCCTAAATGAGTTTGTGAGTGTATATGTGTGTGTTTTAATGTATTTATATTAGTGTATGAGTGTGAGTATATATACGTGTTTTTAGTAATTTCGTGTGTGCGCGGCAGCTGCCTGGTAGTACAAAGTTCACATAGCCATCTCGCTTTGGCAGTGCGGTCTCTAGAGCCATTTGGACGCTGTCAACACTTTGTCGTTGTGACGCTGAGGTTTCACTTGCATTTCGCGGCCAACAAATTGCACTGGCCCTGAGCTGGGACATCACATTAACGCCGCTCTCAAAGTAACTCATACGCCCCGGCGCTAATTAAAACTTTCCAGCCGTGCGGCAAAAGCGTTTTTTTTTTTTAACTATTTTTTCACTGTTGCAGCATGTTACACATGAGTAGTATTGTCTTGTGGCATCGGAAACTGTATTGGATAATTATAGAGAGGCGAAGACTTTAGTTAAAAGATGATGTTTGGGACAAACTAGCTTTGGTAAATGGGTGGCATCGGGTTGTTGCCACGCCCATAAAACAATTTATTTGAAATACACCTTAACTGCTATAAAACTCGATTTTGGCGCATTTAAAACTACCTAAAATGTGATGGAGGCACCGCTTTCTAAACAACTTTGTGGTGACCTTTCAGAAAGCATTAAAGTTATTTTAACAAAATGTCTTGAAAACCTTGAATTCTGAGTACACGGGCGCAAATTGAGTAATAACCGACTCAAACCTCATAAAGGGGTACTTTTTTTTACTATTGAATAGTAGTTGAATACCCCATTTAGAACGCTAAAATTTGGTGTAAGAAAATGAAATCAATGAACACTTTTTACCAACTACGTGGCACTGCCCACTTTATATTGAGGTTACATGCCTTTAGCCACTAAATGATATGGATATATAGCGATTTCTGTTAACTTTCAGCATTCATTCATTTTTAGCACTCGGTTAACTCTCGGTGAAGTTTCAGTTAACATTCAGTTAACCCTCGGTTAACATTAAGTTAGCTCTCGTATAACTTTCGGTTAGCATTCAGTTAACTTTCGGTTAGAGTTCGGATACTGAATAATAAACCATATTATTACACCTTGCATAACTTTTAGCCACCAAAGTATGATCTAAGTATATGGCGATTCGGTTGACTTTCAGTTAAAATTTCGGTTACTAATTACATACCATATTATTAGACATGGGCATGAGACTGCTAGAGAAGAAAGTTGCTTTCACACCAAAAGTGACCATAATCGACCGCTAAATTCAATTAGTAATAAATTTGGAATTCATTGGCAACATTTTGTATACTCAGATTTAAGAACTAGTGAAATCTAACGAACACATATATAATTGTCACTAATTCAGTTTGCAACCGATTCGAGCGCTCCCTTATTTATTTACATATTATAACTCTGGTTCATCTTTTTCATATTTTTTCTTTATACTCGACATTTTTGTCTCCTTTTTTTAATTGTTTGCCAAACGTTTTATTCACTCTAAGRAAACTGGTCGCCGCCTTCTCTCAATCTGTTCCACTTCTTTGCTCCATTTTCTATGTGTTTTTATGCAACCGTATATGGCTCTTCACCCTTTCTGCCACTCAAGTGCAATTACAACGCAAATCAAATTAATTACAAAGGCRTTGCTACGACATTCCGGCACCCCGGACACCCCGGGGAGACCAACACAAATAACCAAGCACAAAGCAAAGGAAAATGACAAAATGCAATAAAAGCTTAATTAAACAATTAATAATTTTTCCCACTTTAACCACTCGAACAACTTTATAATATTTCAGTTTTTGCGACATTTTTCCCGCTGCGGGGATTAAAGCAACATAATTAATTGTAACATTGTAATGATTGTTAACAAGCGGAATACTTTTTCCACTAATTCCAGTCACACGCATGAACAGCACGTTCAGTATTGACTTATAAAGCTTGAAGAGAGTCTGGTTTATTGCTAAAGACCAATGAATTCAAATAACCCAAAAGGAATTAGTCTAATGGTGTTAAATCACAACCTCTTGGAGCCCATTTTTTGTCACAATTTCTTTAAATAATCGAATCTCCAAAGTTTTCTAGCGATAATTCCGTTATTGCACGTGCTGTTTGGCACCTAATCCCACCTAGTTGAAACCAGAGGTTATAGAGATCAACTTGGAAGAAGTGCTGTAATAAAAATTTGGCTATCATCGATCTATGCTGCTCTCCATTGGCAGTAACGGTGCCACCAGCTTCATTTGGAAAGATGTACGACCGATTGTCAATCTAATGAAAGAAGGAAAGATATTTCATATACAAATTTTAATTGTTTTGAAATTGAAACTATATTTTGAGGGAAGCCTTCATTTTGCCAAAAATCAAAATTTTTACTCATCCTTTGATCACTAATTCGTTACATATATATGTAATATAATGAAATATTTTATTGCTTATGGATTTGATATAATTTTAAGCAGAAAATCTTGCTTTTTTTATTTATTTCTTAAATATGAGAATTATACCGAAAACTCAGAAGGAAAGTGTTTGTTTTTCTGGCTAGAAAATTGAGTTTAACTCAAACTTACTGAGATATTTGTTAAGAGTTATCTGATTTTTTTTGTAAATATCATTATCAAAATGATACTTATGCTTGTTCTGGAAGCTTTTTCGAAGAGGGTACATGAGTTTACGGGTTTCAAAAAATCGATTTTTGGTCTTATTATTTTATCTGATACACTTCTAGAATATTGCCCTAAATTTTCAAGTAGAGCCGAGAACTTGTGTGCTCGAGACTGGCTAGGCTAAATGCGCCGTTTTTAAACGAGTTTTTCTCGAAACTGTGCTCTTGTAGTCAGTTGGCAAGATCGAGAACTATTTAAACGATCTTCATGGAGTTTTGCACAGGTCTTTGAGATACAATTCTTAAAGTTTTTTTTTTTTTGCGATTAGAACTATTTGAAACAAAATGTCGCGAAATTTTCACTAAAATTTTGAAATTTTTCATAAAAAATGTCTGCCAAACATCCAATTTTCAGTTTTTTTCCTTTATCAAGGTTTTAATTTAAGATCTTAACAAAAGTACGTATTTTTTCAGTTTCAATGATCCTGTAAGAGTTACTCTGCCAACGCGGGCGCATCTTTTTTCTAAGGAACATCAGAAATAACGTCGCAATAGCCGAGTTTAAAATTTTTTTTTCCAAGACAATAGCAATAAAAAATTCTGAATAAATATATTTCATTTTTTATGTGCGATAAAAATGTTGATATAAGGCTGTTTTTACCCATGTAACCACTTGAATTATAATATTATTAATTAATTTTACTTAAGCATATAAATGACATTTTGTAAGCAAAAAAATTACTTCTTTCTTCTCCAAATTATAGTTTTCCTTTTTTTCGGACTATCTAGTTTTTATATACAGTTAGTAGTACAATCGTATTCACGAGCACATTTATTTTTATTCCGCTAAACTACGAGTTAAAAAGGGTTTAAACACGAATGCCAGAACAAAAGCTACGAAATTGCAGGCATTAGCATATTTACCACAGAAAAGTTATACAAGTATTTATATGTAAATTTTTTAAAAATATTCTAAACAGAAAAAAACATATTTTGTCGCACAGATTCCCTCTCTTAATTTGAACTAAAATCATTTTCTTTCTCTATTGCAACTAACTTTCCAAGTGCGGGCTTTTTGTGCTCTTAAAAAATAATATTTCTCCCATACATACAAGTGTATAAGTATTTTGTTTTTATTTCTATGTAAAGGCGCTACTTTAGCGTGAAAAATAACACCGTTATTTACGCATAGAAATCGTCCACATATGCAAATGCGCATACATTTCAGCTACAAATTCACATATTTACAGGCAATATGTACCTAAATACCATATATAGTAGATGGTGCCATAAGCACTTGTATATAAATAAGCAACAGCGTGTTGGCATAATTTAAATAAATGGTGGCAAATAAAACGCTTTCACGCACACATATGAATAATGAATAATAATAATATATTTGCTATTTATTTAGCAAAATAAGCAAATTTACTCATATTTCTTACATTTTTTGCTTTGTCGCCAAATATGGGTGACATTTTGTTATATATGACCAGGCGTAACATACACACACGTACATATGACGACATGTGCACAAACAAATGCAAAATTAATGAAAGTATTTATATGCRTCGACACATGCCCCACTTGTTGAACGTTTTTTGAGTATTTACATTTGCTAACTGAGGCAATTTTTACCTCGTAGACATGGAGCATTTATCAAAGTTGCATGGAGAAAATGCGTGTATGCAAATAAATATACATATGTGTTAASRTAGATCCACTGAATAAATTATGAAKATTTAATTTTTATTTGCTGAAATAAATTAAAATGGAATTTTGCACAATAACTGAATTAATAAGGTTGGGCCAAGATTTCATCTATTTTAAGCTAAATACGCTGTTTTAACTTTGAATATTATATATATGTATATATTGTTTTATACACAAATATATAATAATCCTTTTGTTGTGGGTGAGGGGGTAGAAAAAGCCTTCGACATCATCAGTGTTGTCGTCAAAGCAACGGTATGTGCCACTTGCAGGTCTCTAAAAACTTTCCTCCACGGTATCGACCACATTTGCATTACCTCAGCGTGGCGTTAAAATTTTCTCATTAAGAAATTTACATCTACAATGTGATTTGTTTTGGAGCAAGTGGCTTTGCTCGACCACCGAGTTTCTTCATTATTATTTTATACACAAGTCTAGAAGTTTTTGTAAATATCCTCGCCCATTTTTATACTCCTCAAGCAGTTGCTAAAAAGTATTATAATTTTGTTGACCTAAAGGTTGCACGTATTACCTAAAACTAATCACGATAGTTATATAAATGATCAGGATGATGTTGAAATCTGGTTGACTGTCTGTCTGTCTGTCTGTGCAAGCTGTAACGTGAGTAAAAATTGAGATATTCTGATGAAACTTGCTAAACAAATTCCTTAGTACAAACAAAAAAAAAAAAAAAATAGAGATCGTCGATAGTCGTAATCGCCAATAAACGAAAAGTATACAGTGTCTTAACTAAGCACTTAATTATGATAGAAAACTGTAATTTGGCATAGAGGGAGGATAAAAAATTTTTAAAAGGTGGGAGTGGTCCCTCCTCTAATAGGTTTAATGTATATATCTCCTAAACCGCTAAAGTTACAACAACCAAATTCACTGAGCATAAATATTACAAGAACTTCTATCGATAGTGTGAAAATGGATGAAATCGGATGAAACCCCGGTTCACTCGCCATATAACGGTACTGTTTGAAACCACCAAAAGCGCAATAAATCCATAACTAAATTCGCCAGATACATTAAATTTTACTACCGAAATAGTATGAGTAGGTTTTATGAGAGCTGGTATAAATATTGGACAATGGGGGTGGCACCGCCTACTTTTTGGTGAAATCTCATATCTCGGAATATTATATTTGAGTTATCTCAACGAAATTGAGAGAATAAGCCCTTTCTAACTTCTTTACAGTTTTTTTTAATAAAACTTGTTTTTATTTATGATAAATAATTTCAGCTCACTAATTGGCTTTACTTCGAAATTTCACTTCTGAATTTTTGAAAAGCTTTAACTCTATTCTAAAACGTGATTTAGCTTAAGCTCTCAATTCTATGATGATATATAAATGGCAATACTAGTCAACAATATGATGAGAATAAGGACAAAAAATAAAATTATTAAAGTTTGACATATTGTATTAACAGTGGCGGACTCAGTGGCGGGAAATGGGGGAACATTTGACTGAAATGTGTATTGCTTTTACCTAAACTTAGCGTAATATAATAATATATTTTCAAATATATTTGACTAAAGACAATATATTGAATTAGGTTCAGAGTCAGAGTGTTTAATACTATTCGTTTTGAAATGAGTATTTTTTTTTTTTTTTTTTTTTTTTTTTTTTTTTTTTTTTTTTTTTTTTTTTTTTTTTTTTTTTTTTTTTTTTATTTTTTTTTGTATTAGATGCACCAAAAATGAGAGAAATACACAAGAAATACGAAACCTATAAAGAATTTCTTCTGGTGAACTTGAAATTTAATATTACAAATTATTAAGTATAGTTCCCTTATATTCTCTAAGGCTATATACGAACAGATTTGCTTCCAAATAAGATGAGTTTTCACATTATAAACAAAATCAAAGTGACGATACTCATGGCAACCTTATGTGAATTTCAATTTTTAATTGTATTTTGATATATAATTATTGAGCCTATGCGATAATGAACCTCTAACCCATTCAATCTGCGTGATTATTCAGACAGAATACAACGATCTGGCAAGGGCATCAAATATGATAGACATGCTACTTGTAACATTATGGAACGATGAAAAAAAACCAAGAATTCTGCGTGAGAACTTCCAAAGAATATTCAGAATCTTTCTTTCGACATTTCTATGTTGGATACAATCAGCGAAGATTTGAATTTCAACTAAGCTTGCTGCTTCCAAAAAAAGTATGTGCTGCGAAAACCAAAGAAATGTAAAATCTATTGACCGCTTGATATATAGATTCAAATATATTTTGGATAATGACAAAATTGAACGCCGTTTGAAGCTCAAAGGTGAACTTAATCACTGGCAGTGTCATTGAAGGCAGAACCAAAAGCCAGAAGACAACAAGTTACCGACTATCGCATTGGACACATGTACACCTATAACTCATAATTCATAACTTTCTTCGCTTATTCTGTACAAAATTACTTTTTCGACTACCCAATATAATATAGTATATATAAAATAAGTATATATAAAACTCTTACTTGCTAATATGTTGCTCACCTAATTCTGAGTAATTCAATAAATGTGCAATATGGAAGCACATTTTCAACTCATAACGCACTTGCTAATTATAGTTCTCGATCTTCAAACATTTGCGTATCATTTCGATGAATTTGATTCAGAAATAATAATTAAGTAGAAATGCATGTGCGAAATTTCAATAATTAAAATTCCTATTTAGTTTTACATATAAGCAGCTCAGGCAAGTGGCCTTCAGTTGCAGCAACTGCACGCATATTAAAGTAATGAGTAATGTAATTATGCGCCATTACTTATACGTGCCGCATATTTCGAAATTATTTTCAGTTATGTCGAGCCCAAACACACACATGCACACGGTGCTGCGTGTGGAGATGACTCGTGCGCAAAGTAGGGCGCTGCAGCTTCGCACATCCGTTTGCCAGTCACATGGGTTGACAGTAATGAGGCAAATTGTCAAAACTGCCTGTTTAAATAAACAACAAAATCGAAATGAAATTCTCGTTTGTTTAAAACTCGTGTCAACCAAATATTTATCGCAGTATATATRTGTGTGTGTGTGTGTATGTGCATTTATAAACATTTAAATGCACTCGTGCGAAAATTTCTGTTATGCGTATGTGTGAGTCACAGCGTATTTGTTTAGCTTGCAACACAAACGTGTGGCATTTGTAAATGACAAGCGATTATTTTCGGCCTTGATGCCTTCGCCCCTTTGCTGGCTATGTTTGGTTGTGCCTAATGACAGTATTGTTGGTGTTGCTGTTAACTCAAGTCTTCGCTATGTATGATAGCAGTAATTGTTCGAGTAAAGTATTTATCTCACTTGAAAACTTTCACTGCGAAAATGTAATTTTCTTGTGAATGTGTAATAAAAGTTATTTGCAGTTGAATGAGTAGCAAAACGCATTAAATTTGTGCTGCAT
>NW_017537501.1:594223-599331 GCF_001853355.1 Bactrocera latifrons | reverse complement strand
CATATTTCATGCAAAGGCCTTTGCCATAAGTCGGTGCGGAGAGATAAGTCTCTAACGCAATGAACAAATGATCATACTTAGCGACAGTCAAGCGGAACTTAAAGCAATCTTTGTCTACGAGATCAAATCGCCACTAGCGCAGGAGTGTAGAAACTGTCTCTTATACACATCTAGATGGTATTGCATGATACGATGCGACGAATAAAACTAGAACTACGCGCTCTCAGCGCCAACTAGCTCTTTTAGCAAGAAATATTTTCAAAAGACCCTTTGGAGCGTTTCGAACAACGCTTTATAACAAATATACTATTCGGGAGAAGTTGAGTCTGAAATGTTAAATGACCTGAATATTTTGGACTAAGATTTTGGYCTTCTTTAAACTTCTATTTCCTTTCTTTCAAAACTTGACCTTTTAGTGCTCGGTCAAGTCGCAAATGAAGATATAAAAGTTGTCAGAGGTAAGATAACCTTAGCTGGAAGACTGTGTAGAATAATTCCACTCTCGAACTACGGTTTAGGGATAGTACAATCAAGTGGTGCACCGACGGCTCGAAAACGTTGGGAGGAATTAGTGTAGGAGTCTCAGGGGCACACACCGAACTCTCCATATCTATGGAAAGTTTTTCGAGCATATTTCATGCAAAGGCCTTTGCCATAAGTCGGTGCGGAGAGATAAGTCTCTAACGCAATGAACAAATGAYCATACTTAGCGACAGTCAAGCGGCACTTAAAGCTCCACAGCAACCACTAACACGTTAAGACCTGAACCCGTCCTTCTCAAGGCAGAAGAAGTTGGCAGAGAAATGTATAGAGAACAAAAATAAATTTTAATCATCGAAAGTCGCCTATTGTCTTTCAASATATTCTCCATTAAGATCTGTACACTTTCGCATGCATTTGAACCACTTCTAAAATGCATTTGCCACCCTTACTGAAGTATTAACAAAACATGCCTTTTGAACGCATCGACCGCCGTGTGTATTATTAATTAAGGGCTCATTCTAAATTCCAAAGCTTAGAACTTCGTCGATCATCTTTTCATAAGACAAAAATTTCTTCCCAACRAGCATTCGTTTGAGATCTGAGAACCGAGAACAATCGCTAACGGCCAGATATGGAAAACATGGTGAATTCCAGAGCTATCCGAAGCCCACTTCTTTGATTTTGCATCGTTTTCCCCGACTTGTAATATGGTAAATTGTCTTGATGAAARGCACTTTGCTTTTCTTCAAATGCGGCCGTTTGTCTGCGATTTTCGTACTTCATTATTGAACTGTTAATAAAGCTATGTAATAGCGACTGTTGATGGTCCTTCCTTTTGCAAGATAGTCAATAAAAGTGCACAGCCCAAAATTCCGACGCCCTAACCTTGCCAGCCGACTGTAGCATTTTTACAATTTAATTTTTCCACGATTTGAAGCGGGTTTATCGTCTGCAGTCCACTCGGATGGCTGTCCATTGGACTGCGGAGTGGAATGTTAGCGACATGTTTGACCCGTTGTCACCAATCGACGCAAAACTTTGCGTTTATTATGCTTGAACATCTCCCAACGCTTGTCCGAATCATCAGCTCGTCGTTGTTTTTGGTCAAARCTGAGCTCGCGCACCACCCTACTTTGTACAAAGTTTTCTCATACCCAAATATTCGTGAATGATGYGATGTACRCATGCAGTTTATATCCTTAGAGTAACAACCTCACGCTATGTGTTCTCACTTTACTGTCATCTAAAATTATTTTATGGACTTTTTTGATATTTTCGTCGGTAACAACCTCGTTTGAGCCTCCACTGCGTCCATCGTGTTCGGTGCTCATTTTACCATATCTAAACTCAGCATACCAATCCTTAATGGTTGGTTTTCCGGGAACAGTGTCCATAAACCCRTCATCAAGCCAAGTTTTTGCTTCAACTGTATTTGTGTCTTTCAAAAAGCAATATTTCATCAACACGCGAAATTAATTTTTATTAATTTTTTCACGATAACTTAAGTTGCTTCACACAAAATGATATAATGCCCAAACTAGTAATGCGACTGCTGTCAAATTTATTCACGCGCCTTTCGAAGATTTGTGCAAACTAAAAATCATACGGGTTTTATACGGGTAGCGCGATTTAGATCTAAGGCTGAGCACTTTTGAACGAATCTGTTATTTCAATAGCTGCATAAGTATAACCTTCGTATACTATTTATACACATTCGCATTATAGCTACTGAATTTGTGACCCTATGTGGTAATATAATTGTTTTGYAATTTAACCGCAAAAGTCATAATATATTATTAATTAAATATGCCAGCGTAATAACAATTTAATCATACACATGTGCAAGCTCAGTTAGTAAATAAAATATTCATTGTATTATCTATTTATAAACCACATCGCTTAATTTATTAATGTCCAAATATTAAAATTAAAGTACAAGCTTTAGCAGCTACAACCGACCAGTAGTAAATTACTTTCTAATTGAATTAAAATTTTAGTGGCATTGTTTACAATATTGCTACAGAATGCAGATATAAATATAAATGTGTGTAAAATGCATAGAGCAAAGTTTAATTGTAKCTAAATTAAATTATGAATTATGTTTATTAACTTACATAATAAAAAGTCAGATAATACTTACACTTAATGTGAATTATGGGGCTTGATCTCGTAATGTCAATAATAATATTATTTACAAGCAAAACAATACTATTAGTTTGTCAAAAAAGTCTTGCGGTATTTTCGCTAGTTTTTCTAGTTTTATTCGTCGCATTGGGTCATGCTATACCTTTTTGGAAAACTCATTTCACGCGCTAAGACGTGTTTAATTGATTGCCGTTTCTGTTAAGTCATCATCATGAGTCTTAAAAAAAAATTTTATGAACAATTGAAAATTCAATAAAATTACCGCAAAAATACCGCACGACTTTTTTGACAACCTAATATAATGTACAATTATAATACTAAGATGGAGGGTTTGTCCGGAAAGTAATAGGATTGAGTCGATTTAATACATTTAATTCGAACAATCGTTACAATGCTCCGGAATAGCCTCGATAGCAGAGATACATGCTGCTTGAATCCCCTTTCATCGGCTTTTTCAAAAAAGAAACGAAAAAGCCCGACCCTGCCACATCTGGGTTGTAGGGCGGCTGCGAAAGTTTTGGGATGCCGGTAGCTGTACACAAGAAAGACGGTGTGAGACAGGCATTATCGTGGTGCAATTTGTAATCTTCTGCGATGTCTTGTCGGGCCCGATTGACCCTTCGTTTGAATCTCTTGAGGGCTTCCTCGTACAATTTGGCGTTGATGGTCCAGGAGGAACAAATTCATGTTGGACGATGCCTCTGCTGACTAAAAAAGATTATTCCGGTCTTCATCAGCGACATCTTCCCGCCGCTCTAAAAAGRCCTGGTGCCACCGAAGCACTCCACTTCTTGATAAAGCAACATCTGGGTAAGCCTGCTAGATCATATCAAACGCCTTTGTCGCAGATTTATCGAGCTTCACACAGAATTTAATCGCATACCTCTGCTCTAACAAACGCTGCATTTTCGGCTTACACCTCTCATAGAAACACGTTGAGCRTAAATGTTTGTTCTGACTCTCCAGGTGCTCGGAGACAACTAAMSAGCATGTTAGACGTTTTGGCGATGTTCAATTCCATTTCCATGAATTTCAAGRTGATTTTGGCTGATYTTCGATGAATTCACGCACAGTTTCGATGGAATTTCCGGTGATCACGGATTTTGATTGGTCCACATGTTGATCGCCATTTATGTCCTCAGGACCGCTTTGAAAACGTTGAAACCACTCGTAGACTCTGCTGCGGGTTAGGCAATCATCGCCATAAACTTGTTTCATCAATTGAAATATTTCAGTGAAAGTTKTACCAATTTTAATTTTCATTTTCGCACTAATAAYATAAACATGCTGACACTTAMAACGCAATAACTTCACTTCCAATCGATGTAATGTCATGAAATTCTCACAGGACAATCGATAAAGACAACAGATTCTAACACATCAGATGAACGATATAGATGGCGCCACTAAGGGGCGCTAGATTCAAAAAATCCTGTGTGCTTTGGAACGCACCTTGTATTGCAAACAACGTAGCCAACTCAGCATACCTTTTTCAGGCTATAATTAAATTATTTATAATTGCAATTGCCTTCAGGTTACCCATTATATTAACCAAAATTTACTTCGCATACGCTGTGTTTCAGTTTTACCCAGAAACACAAACAATTACTCAGAAACACTATAACAAGCAACAAGGAATTGGCATGTCTTTCCAGCATACAATTAGTGCTTCAAATGTGCAAACGTGATTAAACCACAATGCGCCGAAATCTCACGAAATTAGAAGCCCAACATTTACCTTAATTACATTTCCCATAAATTAGCATATTGAGCCACGAAATCGCAGCATRTCAGTGTGCCTTTGAGGCTCATTTTCATTGGCTATGTGTGAGTGTGTGTGAGTTTCGTGTTTAATTTTGTTACTAATGTGTCGCCATTCTGACAGCAAACACAAAGTATACTCGGTTAACAATCAAACTTCCGCCAATTAGCTACAAGGTGTACTCACCTTTACGCACTAAATACCGTTAAACGAGCGGTTTGTGCTGCGTGCGCTAAAATTTAAGCTCCTAAATGAGACTGCCTTTGTAAAATTGCCTACGTGCGCGGGAATGGCTAATCGCTGCTAGCATTTGTTTATTAAAATAATAATGGCTCGAGTTGTTTTTTCGCATAAGCTCGTACGGTTTCGTGGCACAGATAGAGCTTAAAGCTGTTGCGGTCGTATACACTTACAAGTACGAAAAACGCGTTTTTCGTGAATTTGGGTTGAAGAGGCATTTTATTTTATTAGCAAAAAATCATATTTAAAGAATTGAATGTACTTTAAAAATCAGCAATGCATTTTGAAGAAATTTTGGATCAAGTGGATTCCATAGCCACCCTCAAGATGAACATCCGAAAAAAGGTGTATGGCGATGAAGAAGATTTTTCCGCTAAAATTTTGTTAAAATCCGAAGGCCAAAAAGTTGTTACTACAAGAGGTTAATACAGGCAATAAAAAAAGGCTAGTCACAGTTTTAATTTTTTACGAAATAGTG
>NW_017537501.1:583644-593933 GCF_001853355.1 Bactrocera latifrons | reverse complement strand
GTAATTTCGAGTACATTATACATTTTTTTTTTCTGAGGTTCAATAGTTTTGTGAAATCGGAATCCAAGAATATTTTTATTATAAATAACTGTAAAAGAGATTTGAAAGATAACCGTAAAAGAGATTTGTCTKGGAAATTGAAAATTGGTTTGCGGAACTTCCTCACTTTATGCTAGTAGAACCTCACCAAAGCAAGCTGAGGAACGCAGCCTACATTTAGGCATTTGCTTGAATATACAATAATTTTACTGTGGTAAACTAGCGATGAGATAAATAAAATTAGAYAAATTTTCGGTTTAAAAATATCCAACGAAATCATTTTAAATCTTAACAGTCGCTTCACTGTAAGCATTTAAGCAGGGCACAATAGACCCTAGGTCGAGGTGCAATCCTCATTCTCTTTAAGCAACACCAATAAACCTTTCTAATTGTTTATCCTAAGGATTTTGAATAAATTTCATACTTTATTTATATATATTTCATTTATAAAATCATAATAAAAAATGAAACTAAAAATGTAATACAAACATAAATATTTTTGCTGATAATTAAATAAATACATTCAAAATTGCCTTTTATGTAAAATGTCCAAAATGTAGGCAACAATTTTGCRTTAATAGAACTTCACCAAATCTAGTTGAAGCACCACGCACCTACATATATTTCTTTAATGTAAACATATTGTACTGAAATCATCTACCTATGACAAAGAAAATGTTGGGTAGGTTAGTTACAAAAAAAAAAAAAAAAAACATGTCGGAGCGAAACATAATTAATTAAAATGATTTTCATTTCTGTCGTACAAAACGGGTGCCTGCAATCGTTGTCGTCCATTGACGTTTTCGGGGAAAAGGTTTTTTTAAGATTCTCATTTGCTTTACTATACTGCGTTTAGGCAGAGATTTCCATCTATCCTTAACTAACTGTTTATTGTGCTGCCTCAGGATGATTTCCAACGATCACGGTATTATTTCTGCCGCGAATTCGTCCAGAGAAGCTTCTAGTTGCCAAAAATAAGTTGAAGTTGTTCCAATGGGCGAAAACCAAAATTATGACTGCAAATAGTTGACCTGCCAGTGCGCTTAAGAACTTTTTCCTCCTCCTTTTTTTTTTTTTTTTTTTTTTTTTTTGATTTGATTTTTCTTTAATTAATCTTTGACTACGCTTGACTAATTTTTGTTGAGGCTTGCACAGCCGGTTGGTTTTCTGAGTTTGTGGTAGCTAGCTGAATTGAGTAGAACTATACAAGCATTCTTTATGCCTAGTATTCCGTGTGGAAGATGCTAGATGAGTTTGGCAGATGAACAGCAAGAGAGAGAGAGAGAGAGAGAGAGAGAAAAATCTGGATCTTCCATATACCGTCCCCACGTAGGGTCAATTTACTTATTTATGGCTGGTTCATAATACGGCTATGTCTATGGTTGAAACTCTTCCGGTTTAAACCATCTAACCCTCTAATTCTTACAGCAGAACTTATTGCTTTTATTTTCTATGAATTTTACATACGAAAATATATAAAACTTTTGTAGAAATTATAACTAATCAAAGGAAATGTATTGGATAGYCGAAAAGAACTTTTCGTATTTTGTYAATAGATATCGTTGTAGTCTTATATCTCCAGTGCTACCGATTACATTGTGCCATACCGTAAAGAGTTTGAAAGGGGAGATTTCAAGCTTCATTTGACTAAAAAAAATTAAATTCGGGGAAGTTGAAAAAAAGTTGCTGCCGTTCAAAAATKAGTGAAAATAATGAAAAAATGCGCTTTTTTTCGAAATTCTTTTATAAAAAGAGAAGTATGACAAGCAAGCCGCCAATGAAATTTGTGAAGTTTATGGAGACGAAGCTGTATCAGTTCGTGCCACACGACATGACAATGGTTCGCTTGCCTCCGTTCTGAACATTTCGGATTTTCGATTTACATTTGTGAAAGTTTTACGTTGATTGAATAATGTCTCTAGCGAAAAAATGGCAAATTTTTTTCAAAATGTACATATTTGTTTATATATTTATTAGTATAAATATAAAAAATAAGGTGAAGTTTGATTTGAAATACGAAAAGACTTTTTCGACTACCTCATATTTGCATATAACTKTGTCGTTAAACAGCTTTTAAGCCACTTCTCGTCACTTAACCGCACTGGCGATATGAAGTAAGTCCTTTCCATGTATTAAAATTAATTTTTACTTACACAAGCCTGCGAGTTTATTAAAWTACTTTCAATTTATGTATAAATCTCTCTGTGCTTACATAAATTAATTCCCTCAATTTGCGCCGTTAATACTCATGCATGTGGCTACGTATCAGACAATTTACATACATATACATACTTGGCAGAGATCGCTTGTTGTTTGGGTGGGTTAGCAACTAACCTTGTTGACTCGCTAGACAACCATTTTAATCCAATAAATACCAAAGTAATCAACTTTGTATGCGGCCAACAGACACGGCTGCTCATTTTCGGCAAATCACATATTTTATGTTTGCCAAAGTACACAAGTGGTTAGGCGGCATTGCCAAGCATAAATTAATATTTGTTGGTGGATTATACTTAAGTGTGTTTTGTGAATGCGTGCTTGTAGCATATGGTCTAGTGGGAGTGTTATTATGCAGATATATGTTATTAATATATAAATATTATTTACATTGATAACAGAAATTCTCTATGAAATATATACATACAAATGCCATACATATATGTGTTGCTATATCGGCTGATATTTATGTAGAACATCGTGCAAATATGTTTAGCGCGTGCGTTCACAWGCTATTAAACATGCATAAGTTGGAATTCAAGCAGACGCGCTTGAATTTGCAATCWATGACTCTATAATGACCACTCATGGCGTATGAGCAACCAGCCGAGCAGCAATTGTTGTTTAATTAAGTTGACCACTGGCGGTGCGTTGCTGTTGCTGCTGCTGCATGCCGTGGGCCACCACAGCTGGAGCGCGTCAGCGCCAGACGACAGCCAGACGATTGCGCTGGCGTTATCTACAGACATATGCATGCTGTTGCGTTGCATACATTTGGGCGCATGGCTTATGCACAAGTATTTGCACATTTCTAAAGCAATGCTTGGTTAGAAAAACTCACACATACTCATGCATTTATAAAGAAATGCTCTTTGCACTTAAAGTCTTAATAAAATTTCATTTATGCGTTGAAGAGTTTTGAAGWTGACTCAATTTCAGTTTTATGAATTAAATTTGTTGGACAATGTATGTTAAAGGATGCCACTTGTAAATGATCGGATTATCCGCAAAGCTGTTTATTATTAATGTTATGAAAGTGTTTGTGTAATATGTAACTGCTTAAGTGCTGGGTATWAAAATTTTCTTTGTATAAATCGAATTAGAATTTTGATAGCTTTAAATGGTCATTTATTAAATCTTTGCAATTTACAAATTACAGAGTGAGAAATATTTATTGGTATGCATGTTTTATTTGGAATATATTTTATTTCAGTTTTAGTGACTCAAATTAAGACATTTTACATTTTGTTTAATTAACTTAGCTGTCATTGCCCTTGAATTAATAGTTGAGCAACATTTCTCATAAATTTTCATTAAATTCTCGGTGTTTTCTTTTTTATTRAAACCAACTGCCATCGCACGGAACATAGCGAGTGGGGTAGGACTTCCCATTTAAGCGTTTTCAGCTATGTTTGGCAACGTAAGGACGAGCACTGTCAAGAAGGAGAATCCCTTTTTCCTACATCTACTGGTATTGAGGCCATAAGGAACCCAATTTCCTTTTTGGTGAATCATTTTTAGTTCATATAGTCGCTTTGAAATGACTTTGCGGAAACTCCCAACGTTGAATCAAGCTATGGCACTTAAACTTAAGTCATTAATTTGAAAACGTAGTTTCATTTTTATATAGTATGTTTAGGTTAAGTTTACCACGCTTTGGTGTTATTGAAATCAATCACCACTAACTACTGGCGTCATCTATTGACCGACAGCGGGAGCTTAGCATCTGCGGCCTGAACATAGATGGTAGAACTACAATTAAATCCATATAATTTTTACATTGCCCTAACTTTCAAACGGCGTAGGTATAAATTTGGCAGCTGTCCGATCATCAGTTTGTGAATTATGTATATCATATCGAGTGAAGCAACTTTTTTTAATATAAAAAATGGAAGAAAATAACTACGCGTGTTGATGAAATATTGATCGTTGAAAGAAAAAAATGCAGTCAAAACAAACACTTGGATTGATAATTGGATGGTATGCTAGGTTCAGACAATATATCGTCTCATTCACGATTTTTTAATTATGAGAAGGTAATGTTCAAATATAATAAGCTCGAGCTTTGCATCGCTATGTAATGATGAATGAAACATGCCTCCATCATTTCACTCCGAAGTCCAATAGGCAATCAACACAGAATAATTTATCAAGCTAAGAAAACGCATCAGTCGGCTGACAAGATTATAACGATTTATACCCAAGTCCTCCTGACTAATGCAATATTTAAACAATATTTAAAGTTAACAGGGAATKGAAAAGGCGTACGTTAATATATGATAAGTAGGGTCATAAGCCTGTTAACGAAAACATTGTCTTTCTTTCTGAAACTGCATAATCTCCTACGCTTTTAAAGTCTTTTTAAACTTAAAGATAACAAAGCAGCTGAAGTGTTGTGCCGAAGTTGGCAGCTTTGCTACCCTCACTTAGCACTTTACTTCCTGCGACACAAACCATTAAAGCATGCCGCTGGCAGTGCTGTGGTTACATTACATTTAAGCATATAAGCTGCCTCTSGGCAGCATATTCACTAGCATTAAAGACTTAATCACACATAATCACTTTACACAGTTTACTCACTGTGCTTTTCTTTTCTCTTCCATTTCCATTTCAATGTTCGCCACCTACGAACAGGTGACATCATGGACATACTGGCGCTACTGAATTCCAGCATCAATTTCATACTCTACTGCTCGATGAGCCGTCAATTCCGCACCACATTTACCAAGCTCTTCCGGCCGAAGTTCCTCGACAAGTGGCTGCCCGTGGCACAAGACGACGATGGCGCCGCCGGCACCAACGGCCGACTGCGCGGCGAATTGGCCAGCAAATCGCACGCCGTCGAACAGCAGTGCCTGACCACGCAGGTAACGAACGTGTAGCATCGAAGCCATATGCGTTGCTGTCGCGCCACACCGTCATACGGCGATGAGGARACGAGCGTCGTGGCAGCGCGCAGCGGCCTCTGCGGCTGGGGTGGCGCGCTAATAGGCAACGTGGTAAACAAGCATGCCGAGCGCTGGGCGAGTGGCAATGGCAGCGCTGCTGCTCGACACAACAACAATAATTGCAGTAGTAGTAGTAGTAGCAGTGCGGATGGCACGAGAGGCGCGCACTGCGTGWTTCAAGAGCAGCAACAGCAACAGCAGCAGGAAGAGCGGCGGCGGCAGAGCACCAGCGGTTGGCGTAGCAGCAATCGTCGGTACAGTATGCTGCGCTGCATTCTATGCAATCTCAAACAAAGCCACACGCCAGCACAACAACCACAACAGCAGCAGCAGCAGCAACAACAGTATGCGCAACAACGCACGAAAGCACGTGGCGATCGACGGCAGTCACAGTCACAGACACAACAGCCGCAGGCTATTGTTGTTGCAGTGGTGGTTGGTGCCTCGATTGACCATCAAATACAACAACAAGAGCCACAGCTGAGCGACAACCTCAATGTGAAGCAGCACAGGCAGACCACAGCCGCTGTTGTTAGCGATTRCAAGAGTGGCAGTGGCAGCCTTTGCGGCCGCAGCAGCAGCGGTTCATCGTACAACTGTGATGGCGAAGGCGTACACATCGGCGGCGATGAGGCGCTTTTGTAAATAGGCTTGGCGCTTGGTGCAGTTACCAGCAGCTGGTGATAGATTCGCTGTTCGTTGCATACCTCAAGGCTGTTGTAGTGCTCCGCAGGCATTCAGGCACGTAAGTGCAAGTGTGTGTAAGTGTTTATATTCGTCGGTGTGTGGTGGTAAAGCAAACACATTTTAAGCGCGCAAATTTAAGTTAGTTCCGTAATTTAAGTAGTTTACATTGCTTACCAATACATGCATACATAGTAAGTAGCTATATAAGATATATACAAAAGTGCTAATACAAACGTTTTTTATTAAGAATTCTTATACTTCATTGTTAGCTCAATAATTTAGTATTAAGACCTGTTTCTAGTAAACGCTTTCGAGAGTAAGTTTTGTAGCTTAATTGGTATCGCGTTAGAGCAGTTGTTATGAGTGTTTCTTTAATAATCTTAAGCATAGAACTAATGTACCAAAAAATGTATTTTAAGTACGTACAAAAACAAAAATGAAAGCACAGGAATAAAATGGTGCTATCTTTTGAACTTGACGCATTAAATTTGTTTGGGATTTGGATAAATTAGCAAACAAATACTTTCGGGGGCCACATGAAATGGAGGACGGGAGCAAATATATTGTCTGTGTCTGTATTAATTTTAGAAAGAAGCAAAATAGAGGAAGGAAGAGAAGTCGAAAATGAACAGACTTTAAAGACGATCTGAGGGCGGAAAGAGGAATTGAATTTTTGAAAATAAAAAATGTTTTATCTCGATTTCCGGAAAAAAAAGTCCTACAGAAAAAAATTACATCGCAATGATGTACGTAATGAAAAAATTATTTTTTCATAATCTCCAAATATTTGTGAAAAATTCAAATTACCATTTTACCATTTCCTTGTTGTTCTTTTTCAATCTTTTGGTCTTCCCCGAATTCAAAGAAACCTTTTTAACTTCCACGCATACTGTTTTTTYTTTCTTTCCTCTATCTTCTTTTCTATTATATCGGTTATAGTCGAGTTGAAGGATTACATGAGTTTAATAAAAACTTTTTTCTAATATAAATTATTTTATTAACATTTCTTATTGTTATTAACACTATTGGCAAAGATATCCTGAAAGTGTTTGAAACAAAATATTTAAACTCTATTGCGACGTCATATCCGGTGACAGGATAATTCCTTAGCAACAGCGATCAGTTGATTCTCCTTTTCGGCGGCAATTCGTGATATCATGTCAAGTCCTTCCCCACCAGAACCCTCCAACAGAGTGGAGGTCTTCCCTTTCAAAGCTGAAGTGGTCTCTTCTCAATTCGCTGAATTATGTCAATGTCGTCCAGCATATCGTTCCATGGACTGCGGTATTCCTTAAAGGACCACAAATATGCCATAGAAGTTTTCCCTTGCACATCCGTAAAACCGAGTCGTCAGATTATGTTATTGCCCATGCTTCCGCACCATATAGAAGGACGGGCTTGATGAGTGAGTTGTAAAGTTTTGTCTTTGTTCGTCGAGAGAGGACTTTCCACACTATCACAACATGATAAATCTGATTACGAACTTTTCTATCCGTAGACAGCCAAATAACTTTATGAATTTGCTTGACTGGAATCTAGTACTACAGACAACTATAGTTGGGGCCCTTGCCTATTCGATTAGCTTCAACCTATTTGGAGAGGGTTTGCCATGGAAGCTGAATTTTCCGACTGTTGTTCCAAAGATGACTTATTTGCCAAATCTGGGCCTCTTCCCCTTCTCAATTTAGGAGCCGGACGTTCCAGGTGCATGTCCTTAAATCATAGTCCTTATTAAGTTTGTTATCATCAAAAGTGGGGTCTTTCATCCGAGGCTGTGTTTTCCTTGTAATTGGTGGTGATTTCTACGTAGAGGGTCCTAACCTCAGCGCACAACCTCACTAAGTGAGCCGCACCTCTGGTAAAAAAAAAAAAACACTGAAATTAGACTCCAGTGAAACCTTAAACCGAATATTTCGATGTGACTCTGCTGCAGCTTCTTCTCTTTTAGCCGTTATCCATGGTTCCACACGAGTTGGCTGCACATCTTATGACATATTATATAAGGGTTACGCACGTTTCGAGGGTGCGTGGCAAGGACGCAAAACTGGGAATTGAATATTGCGCTACTTTCTATAATGCTTCGTACAGTAGATTGGTGATATCCAAGATTCAGCCCTACAAACTTCGTTAGCGACTTCGCTTGATTTTCAAGACCCAACATTCAGCTAATACCAGATTGTAATCATAAAACTTTAAACTAGAACGCTTGGTATTCGACTAATSAACTAACAGGATTAGAGCATTATTATAATATTCGATTTGTGGTCGGAAATCGTCAACTATTCAAATAGTAAGYTTTCAACTTATACACATTTTTCAATAATAAATTCGGGTTTCAGGTTACTTGAATAAATTTAAAAGTAGTACTTTAAATATTTGATACTATACAGCAAGGAATATTTTTGTATTTTAAAAAATATCTCTTCGAGATCATAAACTTAGCATCAATGCTTAATTTAACTAAATCGTGTCGTAGTTAATCGAATTTAGTTCTTCTTGCTTTGTTTTTAACACTGACTTCTTGGTTCATTATATTAGAAGCATGCTGACATTGAAGATTTTGTTCGCATTCTTTCCACTTTGAGTCATCTTAACTGATACTCTATGGAACAATTCAAGAGGACATTTTATTGTTTACGCCTCGTCCGCATCTGACTTCTATCTTCCACCTTTTTCAAATTCAACAGTTTTCTTTTTACTATTTATAGTCATGAGCACATATAAATGGTTAGAATTTGATTTATCCACAAACCAAATGACACTGATTGACTCCTCCTATTGTGCTGTCAGACTTTCAGCGCTTCCGATTGCAGAATATCGTACATCAGACTCAATCGCGGGTAGCGAAATTGAAAGCAACAAAACTAAACTAATTCGCCCAAGCACCATCTCATATGCCTCTATTTTTGCTATTAAAAAATCAAAATATAAATTTTAGTTAAATTATAGCAATTAAGTATAACTTTTCATTTAGCTTATATTGTTAGCATCTAAGTCAGATAGGTTTCAGAGAATATAAAAATTTGGCTGTAGAATTTCTTATATAAGGTTATATGAATAGAGTGGTTTATTGTTAAGGCAAATATGTACGCAAAAATTTAAAACTGATGAATTATAAATAAGAATGCTAATATTTGTGTAAATATTATATATGTAAAATATATAACTTGCTTCGCTTTAATAAGTCAAAACTTAAATTCAACGAGAGTATAAAAATATTTTACTAATACAAATTACTCTTTTAGGGTTTCTTAGCGATTTTCCAAGTTTAATTTTCCAACAGTGAGACTACCAGGTTGCAGATTGCAAAAAATGCAAATAATAAAACTTCTACGAACTCTGAGAGTTCTGGAAGCCAAATTTAGTTGAAAAACTTATTTCAAACAGTTATAAATTCTTGGATGTGGACAATTATGCATATTGAATAAAACTTAGAAAATATACGAGATTGTCAAAGGGCGTGGGAAATAAGTATAATACTGCTGTGGCCAAAAAATAGTAAGACTTTTAAATTTAAATTGAGCGCGAAAACCAATTCGTTGAAATATTTTTTTTTTTTACGACGACATACATTTTGAAGATTAAATCGAAAATACTTTTAAATGATGAACAGAGCCTTGCTATTTTTTGCTCATAGTTTTATATTATGCGCTAAGTTTAGGAGAGCTTCAGTATGATTTGGTCATGCAATTTTGGGCAGACTTAAAACTTTTTCAAATTTAAGTTTAAATTATTTATTCCAATTGCATGGTAGCCCATTTTTCTTGCTTGATGAAAAGTGCTAATTCAGTCTCACCCAAAACTATTCAGTATTTCGAAAATTAAGAAAAACCAATATTGCTTTTCAAATCTGAAATTTCCTTTATTTATTTTTATAAGAAAATTTTGTGGTATTAAAAATAATACCGACATATTTTCGGGATCCCGAGTTTAAATTTAATGATTCCGATTTCACAGCAATTTAAAAATTTAATTTTCATTTAATACAATTTTCCAAGAAAAGTATATATGTAAGTAAGTTATAATAAACCGTATCGGTAATAATGAAATAGGTTTCACAGCCAATCAAAAATGAAAAACTGGATTTTTGAACTTACTTTCCCAAATATTTCATACTGAACATTTTCAGTAAGTGCAATAATTTTTCGGGATCCCGAAATTTATTTTAATGATCCCGATTTCGGAGCGGTTTAAAACCTAAAAATTTTAATTTTTAATTTTTTTACGAATTCATTAAATTTTATAGAATAAGTGCTCACTAAATTTTTCTGGACTCTCGAATTTTTTCCGGATCCCGAAATTTAAATTAATGTACTAAATATTTTGTACTTATCTAATATTCTTTATTTGTGAACAAGTGGCAATAATCAGACGTACTGAAATATTTCCGGATCCCGA